>NC_134676.1:7854113-8039574 GCF_030463565.1 Pelecanus crispus | reverse complement strand
CTTGCAAAACCAGAGCAACACACTAGACATCTTCCCCTTTGTAGCGTTCATCCAGATATACTTTTGAAATCCAACAGTTCATAACAGTGTCACCTGCAATGGGCTAATATTGTAAAAAGTCTGTCTAATTACTGTTTCCTTTATTTAAAAGCAAGGTAAAAAAACAAGTGAAGTTTTCTAAGCGTGTGTGCCGCAGCCTTCCTACTGAGGCAGAGCTTTCACATGAAATAGGCCTTTTTTCAAAGAGGAAATTGAAGCTCTACCTCAGTTCATACGTCTAGACATTAGGCTGGGGCAAACTCTGACAGGAAAACAAGTAGAGGTTTAATTGTATCAAACACCTTTCAGAAACATCTCCCTACTTCATCACAGCACTACCATGGCTGCTGTCGACAGATGGCATGGTGAAACCTCTCTGTAATAATCATCTAACTTTCTAAAACTGTTCCTTTTATTATCTGTCCTAAGCTCATCTATTTTTAACTGCTGAGATTTATTATAAATGGAATAGCACAGCTTATAAGGTCGGGTAACCCTTGATTACAGCTACTGTAAATCAACCTAGATTCATTTTAATGAGACACATCAATTCTTTTTTTTTTTTTTTTCATTTTAAAGAGTTTCTCAAAGAACAAACTTTTTCATTGATTGGTGTATGATCATTTTTTTGGTTTCTTTTTCCCACAGATTTCAATCAATGGATTTTCATTGTTTCCAGAAACTCTGAAAGTTTTAGTTTTGCTCTTTTTTTAATGGAACCATTGGAAATCCAAATAGAGCTGTGGCTATTAAAAATGAAACTTTACATTGAACAACAGAATACATCTTTCTGATAGCTCTCTAACTCTCCTACAGGTTTGGGATACACAGGTTAGCTTACATAAATAAAGCCATATGGATTAGATGCTGAAAGTGTTTTAAGGATTTCTGTTGCACTTTAAGGGGTGTTTACTCTGCATCAGTTCATAAAAATCCCACCTAGCAATGGCTTAGGTATCTCAGCCTGCAGACATTAGTTGAACTTATGTTATGTTATGTTATGTTATGTTATGTTATGTTATGTTATGTTATTAGTTCAAATAATGTTAATTGTATCAGGAATAGTGTGGCCAGCAGGAGCAGGGAGGTGATTGTCCCCCTGTACTCGGCTCGGCGCCGGCGAGGCTGCACCTGGAATACTGTGTCCAGTTTTGGGCCCCTCACCACAAGAAAGACATTGAGGTGCTGGAGCGTGTTCAGAGAAGGGCAACGAAGCTGCTGAAGGGTCTGGAGCACAGGCCTTATGAGGAGCGGCTGAGGGAGCTGGGGTTGTTTAGCCTGGAGAAGAAGAGGTTGAGGGGAGACCTTATCGCTCTGTACAACTACCTGAAGGGAGGTTGTAGTGAGGTGGGTGTTGGTCTCTTCTCCCAAGTAGTTAGTGATAGGACGAGAGGAAATGGGCTTAAGCTGCACCAGGGGAGGCTTAGGTTGGACATTAGGAAAAATTTCTTTACGGAAAGAGTGGTCAAGCATTGGAACAGGCTGTCCAGAGAGGTGGTGGAGTCACCATCCTGGAAGTGTTCAAATAATGGGAGACGTAGCACTTGGGGACATGGTTTAGTGTAGTCTACCCTTGATTGGCTTAGTGTGGACTTGGTAATGTTAGGTTAATGGTTGGACTGGATGATCTTAAAGGTCTTTTCCAACCTAAACGATTCTATGATTCTATGAACTAAAGGTCCTCGAAATGCATGTGCCCAGAGATGGTATTGCCCAAGCACTGTACATATAACTCACTATCGGGCTCAAACAAAAGACAAGAGGTTCAGACAGTCACCATGTCTGCTTTTAAGTTCCCTGGAAAAGACCCATCACTCATTTTCCAGCAGGGACCCAAGGTGACACCGTCTACTGGAATAACACAGCTGGACAAGGACTTAACCCCAGGACCCCACATTCAAATGGAGTCTTTCTTTCTGACCAGTAGGACCACGTCTGTTGCTCAAGCTGGTCTTGGTCCTATGTATCTTAACAGTTATGACTAAGAAGCAGGCCTGCGTCAAATGAAGGGACAAAGAGTAATCTTTCTGCCCCACTGATCTACCATGTCGCATCCATCCTTTTCGAGGGTTAGCACTGACGGATTGAATCTCCCTGTGTTGCTGTAATCTGCAGTCTGTTTCTGATATTCTACTTGAATGCAAACTATTGACACAGTAAGCAAAAAGTGCCTGCCTCTTTCTCTCCCCATTAATGCCATCTTCTGTTTATCTGTATGCAGCAAATTTGACATTTGAAAATATGTGTGATTAGATGGTATGTGTATTCCTTTAAGAGACTTTATTTCTTAGCAAGGCTTCTGAAGAGTCTATTTCTTTTAATTTTTCATAAAGTGTAGCTTATGAAAAATTTAATGAAATCATTTAGTAGTGATTGCTCCATAAACACAACATGACTCCTTTAAAATTCCAATTATATAGGAGCTCACCTTTTTAAGTGGTTCTGAATGAGAATAGCTAAGTGCAACCGCAGGCCTTTCGGATGGATGGATGTAAAACCAAGGGCTTGACCATTTTTGGCCATTAGAAATCTGTGGCTTTTCTCCCCCTCATGCAAGTACAGGGTGGATAGCCAGATGATCTGGCTAAATTCCAAACAGAATAATTATATTCTAGCTACTTAAAATGCTCCCTTCAGTTTCGGTTGCAGACAATATTCTTCTTTGCTCCCTCCCCGCCAACAATGTGCTTCACTGCTGCCCACTGTTAAACAGCTGCCACGTTCACCCCAGCGTTAGCGGCATTTTACTGGTTGTTATAATAATAATAGACTAGCACTTACACACTTAGAGGAGAGTACAGGAAGAGAAGCTGACTACTTTATGGACGGATCTTAGGTGTGCTATCACAGTCCCTATGAGGGGCCATGTACAGAGATGCGTGTTAAGATGGTTCCAACAGAGTCAATAAAACTGTTAATTTACACCATTTAGAAGATAATTTCAAAGTGATGAGTAGATTCAGAAATGCAGGCCTGATCAATGATCTTTATGAAACCATAAATTGGGAACAATTCCATCAAGGTAAACCAGTTTAATAGATGGTAAATATGATCAAAAGCACACCCTTTGACTTTACTGCTTTCAGGGAGAAGACTCTCCTACTTAACTTTAGGCATGCACTTCACTTTGTTTTTTGTGAAAGGAGAAACCTGCAGGAATGGAGAAGCTAATTTCAACTTTTGTGTGAGAGCAAACCCATTTTAATAGTATTGAACGTCTCAAATAAGAAGTGATGTGGCTTTTAAACACAAACTCACGGCAAAGTTTCAACATAAATATTTCTGAATTTGAACACAAATGCATGTTTTTCTATCGGTCTGGCAGTGTACTCAGCAGCACATCCTTTATCATGCTTTCTGAGTGCATTCTGTGTTCCTGAGAATAATTGCTCTTTTGCTAACATGTATATAAAGAGAAAATTGCTTGTCAGAATTTTTGTACTAAACCAAACAAAAAGGAGATAAATAATGCCAGCTCAGATTTAGCAAACATACTTGCAAACACATTTTTCTATTATTCAACGAGCTTGATATTTAACATATATTCCCTGCTGTAGCATAAGCCTGTTACCTCTTGCTCCTCATGGATGGGGGAGAATAATCATTCCTCCTCCCTTTACAATGTCCCTTTACATATCTGTAGACAGATATTTTATGTCTCCCCCTCAATCTCCTTTTTGCAAGAATGAACATGACCAGCTCTGTTAACCTTTCCTCAAACTGGCAGCATTATTTTCCAGTCCTTTTTATGATTCTCTTGCTCTTCTCTGAATCCATTCCAATCAGTCTTTTTTTTTTTTTTTTTTTTTTTAAATATAGTGCACAATATTCCAGCATGGCATTGGTTTCCTAGAAAATAGAGAGGGAGAAAGAAGGAGAAAGCGAGGGGGGGACGTCAGCATTTGCAAGTTCAAAAGTGAAGTTCATTGCAATTTTAACTGCATATGCTCAACGTGTCCAACAAGTTCAGGACTTACTGTTTATGAAAATTGAATAGATGTGATTGAAATCAGCATGGTGGCAAGTGCAATGATTATCCAAATGGATTCAAAATATGCAGATATATTTTAACTATGTCACTTTTTTTTTCACTACTCAATCTACATATGCTTCTAATAACGCATGTGAAGTTTTGATTTTACAAGCTTACACACATGACTGAGTAGCCTATTCATCTTCCTGGGACTATTTCCTCCACCATATGAGAAAGCCCTGTGAATGTTCCCAGACCAATATAACATCCAAGACATTATTGTAGTAAAAATGTTATTTTCCTTCTATCCTCCTGATGGCTTGTTTGCTGTACTGCTCCATACACAGTATTCCCTGAACTTGTATTTACATAGCGTGGTTAATGCTTTTACGTCTTATTTAACTTTAAAAATTCCTTTTCATTGATTTCATGCCATTCCTCCACATATCAAGACTGTATTGTATTTTCTTTGCCGCTCAGATCCTTGGAAGATATTATCTCTAGAGCAGTTTAATGCATTCTGTTCCCCAAGTTGCTAGTTAAAGCCCAGGACCTCAGGGAAGTTGCCTGTGAGCTTCACATTGTTTGACAGCAAGCGTCAGACACAGTCAGTTGGGTCCACAATTCTAGGCACAGATTAGATAATTGTGTGGGCAAATGTCAAATGATAACTGTGCATGTACATAATTATTCAGTCTACACAAGTAACCCTCTTAATGCTTGCAAATTAGGCATGCAACTTCATCTACAAGTTAGTTGAATGTGTTTTCACAGTCATCTAGCTAAAAAGTCAGGCATCCAAACTGTAATAATTATACTATTGCTATGATTCTACTCTCGCTTGCAAGAGTCTAGATTGCACATTTTCATTTTAATAACAGTTCTCACAAACTGTACAGAAGTCTTTTAAGTTTGAGTAGAATCAGGTCCTCTGTCTTTAGTTTCTTTCTCTGCATTTTAGATGCACTGTGAGAACAGCAAGTGAAATCCTGTTTAAGATGTGATTGAAACCATCACCTGTTAAACTGGTTGCTTCTTTCCGTATTGTCTGGCCTAAGCCAGAAGAAATTAAAATATAATTTATGCTATGTGCTGAGCTTTAAGTTATTAAACCCCCCAAATCAATGTATTCATAGTTTTTTCTTTGCTTTCCGTAATCCTCTCTGCTGGACCTATGAAAATAGACTAGAACATTTCAGCTTCTGTTTACACTCATAATCCCCTTCTCATTCTCATTCAGAGCACTCATAGACATGCTGATGGAAAGCCCATTGAAGTCCACAGAAAGATTTCCTGTGACACTTGGTGATGGGTGGAGCAGGACATAAGTTCCCCAGACTGCCAGGGATTCATTCATTCTCCTTCTTCTCCTGAAAGTTGGAAAAATAGTTTTGTATTTGCTTTTAGGGCAGACAAGAGGGTTCCAATGCATTTGAGGTCTAATGCTAATTAACATAGTACCACAGAAGACAAAATTGCTGACCTGCAGTTTTGTCAATATGCTTCCTTCAAATCCCAGAATATAACTGTCCTTTCCAAGTTCATTTCAACTTTCTCGATGAGTTCTCAAAAATAGTTGCTAAAGGTTCCCTTACACTTTTCTGGCAGACACTTTAACAGTGTAGATTTAATTTCATCAGGCCTTGCTGATTTAACAATGTTCAGGTTATCCCAATATTCTTTAACCTGGGCTATCCTAATTCTGCCTTGTGACCTCTTTCTTCCCTTGTTAACTATCACTGCCTTAAGTACCTTGTTACTATCAGCCTTTCCAGTGAAAACTAAAGCAACACACCCATTAAGCATGTCAGCCTTCTCCTTATCATCTATTGTCTGCTTCTTCCCCCTCTGCTAAGTAGCAGACTTAACATTTTCTTTTGTCCACCCTTCATTCCTTAGACTCTTGGAAAACTTTTCCTTGATCCATTTTACATCCTTTGCTAATAGTACCTCATTTTGTGCCTTTGACTTTCTGACTTCTGCTCTTACATGTTCTTACTTTTCTCCTATAAGGGACCCTGTGTCAGAGACTGTGAACCAATTTCCACTGCGGTGTTTCATATTTGAATGGAATGTTAAATATTTAAACAGCAAAGTTCTTCTTGTGGTTGTTAAATCAGTATTAAGTGATAGCCAGAGTGAGTATTCAGGGAATAGAAGGGTCCTCTGACTTACAGTCTTAGGTAAATTGCATTGGGACCTAAAAGCTTTTCAAAATGAAGATATTGTATTTAATTGCAGATTTTCTTACTTTTCTTTTTCTCTTTTCTTTTCTCTACAGACAGCTTTAGTGCCAGCTTTTCTGCTTTTTAATAAATAATAAAAAAGTCATTTTGGTTTATTTTTCTATTAAAATAATGTGGTTGAAAACAACATACAAATAAATTTATGTTGTTTTCATTCTCACCATTTTTAATCGGATTTTTACAGCTTCTGTTGAGATACTGAAAACTTCAAAAATTGATAAGAAATATAATTTGGAGAGGCTTTGGCTGCCAAAAAAAGTTGTGAATTCCACTTCAGGGAGAGAGATAAAGTATTGTGTGCTTTTTTAGGGCTAGATTGTCATATTTTAAAATCCCAATATTTTTCTGCAGAACATTATTTAAATAAAAAGATCATTTTCTACTTAAAAAAGAAAACAGAAATCAGAAACAAACAGTTCCCCAGAGTTCTACAGGGAAGTAAGTAATTTTCTCTTCAAAGACTTGGTTTGCAGGCTTTTGAAAATCAAGAGCAGTGAGTGCCACAGCCTTTTCCTTTCACGCTACAAGCTATATTACTCTTTGTTTAGTAATGGTTTAACCTGAGCCAATGATACCAGGTTTTGCTTGCTCTATTTCCACACCTCCACACTCAAGCATAGAGGAGTAGATGCTTGGGAGTAGGGGATCATTTCCACCTGGTGTAGCGATCAGCTTCAACTTATTTGCAGCAATACTTTGTGGCCTGACATATCTCTACTAGTGGAAGTCAATTTGTGTTTTCTGATGGTTACTGAGATGGAAGGATCCATTCGGCAATATACACTGCTGACCATCACATTTCTCCTCTCAAAACCCTAACTGACAGAGATGGACGCTGTAGTGGAGACCTTTGAGTATGAGGCCCTGTGGCTGCACATCCAGCAATGTACGCTTCTTTTGGGTTGCATGGGTGCTGAGATAACATAAAGTTAATTGTTTCCCTCTATTATTCCAGATCTAGAAGTTTTTAGAGAAGTTTGCAAGACCAACAGACGAAGCATGTGGTTGGCACCACCTCAAGTAAGGGGACCATTGTCACATCTGGATTGGTGTGCACTTTCCACCAGATTTGTAATTATATTTAAATGCATAAGGCTATAAATAGATGACTAACAATGTCCAAAAGTGTCTGAGCAGGTTAAGTATCTAATTTCTCTTAAAATTAGATCTAAAAATCTCACAAAGTTTCTAAGGGATTTTTTTTATCAATATGATACCAATTATATTTACATTACCATACACAGTAAAAGGGGACAATTTACGTCTTGGGAAGTCTGAGTAAAAATGTAGCAACCTGAAAGGTATTTACAACAAAGTAAAGTAGTTAACAGTCTTTGTTCACACATTTACAAGTCAGAAATTCACTGCCTTGAATAACTTCCAATTTTTGAGTTAACAGCTACCCCCACAACTATCCTATATCTTCAGTATCAAATGGTCTTTGTTATGTCCATCTCTGGATATAAATCTATCTGTCTTGACTTCATAAGCTAAATTGTTTTTGCTTGAGTGTTCAGAGCAGGGCAGAGTTTCAGGTTGAAGGGAAGAAGAAAAAAATCTTTCAAAGAAAGAGTTATAATATTCCAGGTGCCACAGCTGTGTTTTACATTGTGTTCCCTTCCCCCTGCCCCCCCTCAGTCTTCCTCTTCTAGATCTATTTTTACTTTGTTTTTCTTTATCTCCCAGCTAGTGAAAGAATTGATGAGACTAAGAATTTCCCCTCAGCAAATGGCTACAGTTCTGCTGTGCTTGTCAAATTTTGTATGACCACTGATTATTGCCAAAGGGGTTTTATTCTTTTTTCTGTACAATTTATTGGTGATCTGACTGCATCAAGTGAAAGCTCATATTCTACTTCACAGAGTTAAAGTAGCATATTTTGAACAAAACATCCACAAGATTTTGGTTTTCTACATTAAAGATGAGCAAGAGATGGAGGAGTAAAATAGATGACCTGGATGTCATTAAAAAAAAAAATACCAACCCAAAACACAAAAACCAAACCAAAACCCACTACTGGCAGGAAAAATAATTACTCTGTTTAACCTCATGTCTTGTCCTTATAGCTGCTCTTCCTCATTCCTTCAGATGGAAGTAAAGTGAGACAAATCCATAATGTAAATATACTACTATGTAATACAAAGATCTGTATGGAGTTCATGGATTAAACTAGCAATAAATCTATAGAAAATTTTGGGCCTGGCACTTCAGATCATTCTTTAAAGGAAAGAGCACAGAGGTGGAACTCAGAAGATTTGAGTATGGTTACCAGTCTGCTCCATTTAGGTTTTATCTCTTCTATACCCTGTAAAATGCAATAATCATACTGGCATCTTCTGTAAGGTGATTTGAGACAACGGTGATTTAGAAGACCAAGAAAAGTAGGAAACGTATAACAAATATATATGTCTGATGAACTTCAGGATCAGTAAAGAAATCTTTCCTTCAATATTAATGCACATTTATTCTGAAAAATATTTAAGAAATTCTGACTGCCAGAATCAGTTGCTCTTTCTATACAACAAAGTATTTAATTTATCTATTTTAATATAAAAGCCCTTTATTGTCCAGAATTTATCTGTATTTTTGCTATTAAACTTGCTCACTAACTGGACTGATAGACTGCAGGACCCTCAGATCTATAGGAGGTCACTGCTTAATATCACTTGTCAGTACGTAACAAACACTGGATCAGACACCCTTTGGGACCTCTCTGACTTCTGTAATAAATGGACAGGAATGACTCAAGATTAATATCTCTTTAAAGGAACACCAAGAAGAGTCTTGGTTACACCTCTTGTATGCGGGAGCGGTTTTAGCAAAGGATGGACTTAATGGTCTGGTTGCCGACGTCAAGGTATCTCCATGTTGTTGTATGCTTTGCTTTGCGAGGGGTGGGTATGGGTGAGAAGCCTGGATAGTTTTGCCCATTACACTTTTTTTATGCAAAGTGGAGACGCAGCCTCCTCCAGTCTTTCAAGAGGAGAAAGTTTGTGCAGTTGTCTTTAGACAAAAGAATGACTTACTACTTTTTTTTCAGATAAATTACAAAATCCTTTACAGAGCCAGCATCTTATTATTATTGTACACACTTTTAGATGTGCAAATATATGCACCCTCCCCCAAAGGAACAAAACAGAAATAACAAGACAGACAATTTCTTAAAAAATAAGTGTGATTAAAAAAAAAAAAAAGGCGACAAAGAAACCAGAAGAGTTTGCAGAAACATGTAGATCTATTTTTTGTGGTTAAAGCTCACTCATTGTTTTCTTTTCCTATATTCACTTTGAATTTCAGTTTTGAGTGAGTGTGAATAAGAAATAGCCAGATCAAAACATCTATCTGGCAGATTACTTGTGTTGAAGTCTTAAGTCAGCCCAGGTTTGGAAACTCCACTGAACCTTGGTGCTTGTCACAAAGATTGGACTCAGAAGAGTTTTTATAGAAATTTCTCCTAGCTCTTTAATATCCCTGTGTTTTTATTTCTTGTGGTTTCTACTGTGGTTTACCAACTGCTCTGAATGCTTTCGAGTTATACTCCCTCTCTGCACTGAAGCTTTCCCTTACTTATGATATTAGTAGTCTGGTGCCTACTGGAGTTATTTTCCCTTTTCATATTCCCTTCATCCTGCTTAGTTTCATTATCTATTCTCCCACCCCTCTCCGTATTAAACTGCATAAACCACATGTCCACATCTGTGGGTTTTTTTTCATTTAGAGTATTTAGAGTTATACTGTTGTACTTTTTTTTTTTTTTGATTGACTTTTTCTTTCCTCAGTTATGTATCATCAGCATATTTCATCTCCTTTGTGCGTATGTGTTTCCTACCTTCGAGTTGCTGGTACATAAACTGAACACAATTGGTTCTTGTACTGATCCTGTTATCACAAAGGATGCTTGAAAACCTCAGTTGCCCCAAAATTGTGGATACTGCAGTTTTAGCATCTTTCTAAAGAATAAAAAAGCTTATTTTTGCAGGTTACCAAGTTTTCATTAAAAATATATATATACTCTTTTTTTTTTTTTCTCTCCTTTCCCCTGTATTGCTAAAGTGGCCTTAGACTAAGTAAAATAATATCCTGTTTTCTTTTTAAAGGTGAGCTGAAAAACTGAAGTGGAAATTGAGTTAACTTTGATTTATGTGTTGAGTGTGCCCCACCAACCAGTCTGTGGGGGAATTCATCATGTGGAAAAGATGCAGATAGCCTTTTCTGAACTGAGGTTTACTCTCTGTTGAACTTCTGCAGCTCCTGGTATGCTGACACCAACTCAGAATATATCAGAGTTGCATCGCAGATGCTCCAATATCAACAGCCCAAACCAGTAGACAGTGTTGTACTGGATCAGTTTTACTTTAAAACTAGTGTCGACATCTGTACCTAAAGAAGTTGCATAACAACATTTAAGCTCAGGATTGTCTATGTCATGCGGGACTTGCAAGATGGCAAAGGACATAGTTTGGTGAGTAGATTTGCTTGGGAAAGGCAAGTTGTGTTTTGTATGTATGAATGTGTATGTTTATGAGAAGATGATATATCTCATTTCTTGATGCCTATGTCTATAATCTTTCCAAGCATGCAATTGAGGGAATTTTAACGCAGTCCAACACAAAGCAGCTAAATTAGGGTTGTAGAGAAGGGAGTAAATGCCAGCGTTTCCTAATTTTGCAGTGCTTAACTTTGCAAGCTCAATAATCTTCTAATTTGCTATTGTATGAAATTTACTGAACAGAAATAAAATTAATACAAAACAAACAAAAAAACAACCTTGCTCCCCAAATTAAATTACACTGTACCATGTTGACACCTGCGTCATTCTGCCAAGTGTAGCCATTAAAACTACAGACAGCCTTCATATGGACTAATATAGTAACTATTCATGAAGCAGGGGATTATTTTCATCCCTGAAAGAAGTCATATAGTTTCCTCATTTCTTCCCCACAAAGGATAAATGCACAGCTATTGGTCAGTTCTGGAAGGGAATCAACCCTGCTTAAAACGAGTTCCCTGTTGCCCACATCCCTATGGTTTCAGCTTCTCTGCTTTTGTATTTGTCCACCAGTCTTGTTTTCATCTTCCCCACCACTGTTTGTGGCAGTTTTGTCCAGAAAATTGTCATCATCAGGATTTTACTCTTCTCTTCTCGTCTCGTCTCGTCTCGTCTCGTCTCGTCTCGTCTCTTCTCTTCTCTTCTCTTCTCTTCTCTTCTCTTCTCTTCTCTTCTCTTCTCTTCTCTTCTCTTCTCTTCTCTTCTCTTCTCTTCTCTTCTCTTCTCTTCCTCTTCTCTTCTCTTCTCTTCTCTTCTCTTCTCTTCTCTTCTCTTCTCTTCTCTTCTCTTCTCTTCTCTTCTCTTCTCTTCTCTTCTCTTCTCTTCTCTTCTCTTCTCTTCTCTTCTCTTCTCTTCTTCTCCTGCACCCCTCTGCTTTACATGCTTATTTTCCTCCCTCTAATCTCATCACCACCTTCAGAGCTGGAATTCTTACTCCTCTATCCAAATATGGGTAGGAAGAAGAATGGAATCATTTCCAGGTCCCTATGCATGAGATTCCTGGTTTTACCCCTGGGTCCAGATGACATTAATTTGTTTGCATACTCTCAGTTCGCAAACCAACACCTTAATAATTTTATATTATCTCTCCCGTTTCTCACTGCTCTATATTTCGCTATATCTCATTGCCCTTGAGTTAGCCTGAGCCCTACAGAAGCATAGATACTAGCCATTTTCTGACTGATCTGACCCCATGAAAAACATTTTCAGGCAGTCAAGAGGAAGGGCTGGAGCAGGAGACAGCTCAAGTGTGGTCCACCACTTTATAAAGCTAATACATGCAAACTCCATTTGCATGGAGGTCCTATGCTGGGGAGGAAACATACCCAATTCACAGGGAATTATCAGAGAATGCAGCTGATAAGCTGAAAAGTGTCACCAAAATATTTTTCTTTATTTGTGTGTTGGCTTGCTTTTTGCACAAGGAAATTATTTTATAAGTTTTGGAAAAGAACTAAGCCTGAAGCAGATGAACAGAAAAATGGAGGTTGAAAGTAAAACTTAGAAGAAAAATGAAAACCTTGAGTATATGCACTGTTAGCAGCTTTGTCTACAATACATACAGTAAACACCACCCAGCGCAACTTATCTGAATTAGCAACTTAGGTCATTTTTTTAGCAAGACTGAACTTCTTAAGCATCTCTATGAGCTGACATTTTTAATGTACTTGTACTTCTCTGCACAAACAATGGATAAAAAATGAGCTGCAGCCTTCAATTCCTCATGCCTTTTCCCCCCCTGTGCCTTAAAAATATCCACTTGATATTTAAATAAAATAAAATTAGATAAATAAGTTCAGTTGTAATGACAATGCAATGTAGATTGTTTGTGCCAAATTCAAGCTTGGTAGGAAATTATTTTCCTCTTGCTGGAAGAATTATACACTAATTAACCCTCTGGAAATTAGTGTTTAAAATGGAGAGTGTGTTAGAAATTTAAAGAAACATTTTTACATAGCTTATCTTTGTTATTTTTTTTTAACGTGTAAAAATGTTTGAGGATTACTTCATTTTTCTTTCTCTCCTCATCCCTCCTCCCTTCTCCTATCCAATGTAGGCCAAATCCTGCCAGGCAGATTAACACAAACTCAATAGGCCAAATTCCAGCATGAGTTAAATAGGAGGTAAATTGGCAATATAAACAAGCGTAATTTACATACTGAGTGTTAAGAGCTGGTTGAAAGAATTGCATGGAGGAAGTCACTCGTAGTGCATATCAGGGTTTTATTAGTCCAGCAGAACCTGGAAACTATGCCATATAGCACTGAATGCCATCTAATGGTATTGTATATATTAATATTAATAAGGTCATAGCTTATAAGTAATATAGTAATCCAATAAGAGTGGAAAGGGAAAAGTAAACTCCAGAGTTTGTTTTTCTTAATTTTCTCATCTTCAGATTGTAGAGAAATGTATCTGTTTTCCTATTTATGTGGGTCTAGTCCTATCCAATATTTTTCTTAATGATCTGGATGAGTACGTTTGTTAAATTTGTACATAACATCAGAACAGGAGGGACAGCAAATGTTTTACAGCACATGATTATAGTTCAAAGTGAACTTAAATTCAAGATAAGAGCTCAGAAAAGGAACTCTCAATAAAAGCAAATACAATTTTTAATACATAAAGCTAACGATTGTGAAAATACAGGATGGAAATCTCTTGCTCAGGCAGCAGATCAACAGGAAAAAAAAAAAAAAAAGCCATGACTTTTTCATGGATCATTAGATGAATATAGCCAGTGGTATGACACTGCCATAACAGAGGTAAACATTATGCTGAGATGTGTAATTGAAGGTCATCCCTACAAAACCTGTTCAGCCTTGGGCCTCAGCAAGAACATTGTCCAGTTTAGATGCTGCCTTTCAGGATAAATAGGGGGGGATTAGCAAGAGCAGAGGGGAAGCCAGCAATCAGAGGTCTAAAACCATCACCTAGGAGAAAAGATTGGACAGATGCAGCTCAGCCTAGAAGCATCATGAGGGAGGACATGATCACAGTCTTCAAAGTAAGTAATAACCTTTATTTTTCATCATCCCAATACACTGGAAAAGACAGAAAGATTTTAAAATCCAAGAGGGAAAATTTACTTTACATACTAGGAAAAGATCCTGACAGTGAGGCTAGAGAAGCAGTAGAAAAGGTTGTCTGCGGAAGCTGTGCAGTGTCTACCTTTGACAGGTCTTGAGATGAGATTAGAGAAACATCTGTAAGGAGAGACAGTGACAGCCAGGCAGGAGTGGGAACAGAAGGTGGACTTCCATCCTCGGGAGGCCCAAGAGGTCTCCTCCTGCCAGGGGGAAACGTCTCAAACTCCAGAAGATTCTGTGATGTTATGGGCAATGACAAGACGCCATCAGCGCTATCGCCCGTTTGAATAGCTAAATGGAAGTGCAATGTTGCCTGTGACAAGTTATTTGCTTAGCATTATCGTTCATGGTCCAGCGAGGGTTGAAGAGTGTGTCCTTAAGCAGCCATGATGAATACTTTTATTATCTCTAATCCATATTTTATAGTGACTTATCTCATTCTACAGTGTTACATGCAGGAAAGACGAGACAGACAAGAATGTTATAGCCAACATTCATCATGCTTTTTGTCCTGTGCTTGGAGAACAGCTTCATACTGTAGGCAATGGAAAGTGATAGACTCCTTCAGAAGTTAACTCGGATTTTAGGGGCATTGAATCCTTGGACAGAGGTGCTTATCTCTTCCTACTGACTAGAGAGGGAACCTGAGACGGGGAGGCTTCTGATTCAAGCTCCTGAGTATTTATCTGAATTTAGGAAGGATGGGTCTGCTGTACTTCGGCACACACAGAAAGTCAGTTGTAGCTTGGATTGGGACCCATCACACCCCTGATTTAATCAAAATAAGTGTTTTGTTTAACAGAACTTCTTGATTTGTTGTAATTTGTTTATTATTGTTCCAAAGAGATTTTAAATAGATCTATGAACAGGTTTCTTGCTACTTCTGTCAGCAATAAGGCATGGAGCCCATCTGGCCCTGGGAAGAAGGGGTTTTTTTTCATGATGCTGATTATTCTGAAGACAATTGTCCAAAAGGAGAGCAAGAGACGGTTGCTATTTTTCTTTGATTTTTCATTGGCTAGAATGTCTGTCTCCTATTGCAAATTGACTTAAATTCCTTCCATCTGCTGCTGGGAACCTAATCTAAATGTAAATTAAAATAAATACATTTCTTGGGGAAAAAAAAAAAGGAAAAAAAAGAAGAAGAGGGGGAGAAAAAAACCCAAACTTTAAACACTCTTAGCATATTTTGTAGTGTCCTAATTATTTTTGTGTCATCTCTCTCTTGCTTCCAAAAATATTTCTAATGATATTACTTGGGTTTCTTGGAGACATAAAGAAGGACTCCTGGGCTGCAGTTATTTTATGAGTAATTGGGGCGGGATATTTCAGGAATCTCCAAATTCTTTCCAGACTTGCAGACAAATGGGGATGAGGCTGTTCGCCAACTTTAAACAGTAGCAGTAGGTGGAAAGAAGCCAAGCAGAAGACTTGGAGTGTTGTTGACTAGAATAAGAAAGAAGAAAGCTTTAGAAGCAGCTGCTAATTTTTTATTACATTAATATTTTTTTTTCATGACTTTTTAAAATATTAGCATGAATACAAAATCTCAGTCCAGGAAAAAATCATGCTTATGCAATGTATTTACTCTGTTCTTGCAGTTGCTGGGAAGGCTCAGCATATTGTAGACTTCAGCTTTTTATGTATAATATACCTTTTGTATTACAAAAATTTACTTCTCTTACCTTCCCTCTTCCCTTTCCCTTTTCTGAAACGTATACCTGATGGGGTAAGTTTGCCTGAGATTCTGGATCCTACTTTGAACTTTGCAATTCTAGGACTTCCTGGCTAATTTTATTCTGTGAAATATGTGCTCCTTTTAATTTATTCTAAATTATCTTTCAACGTGGAAGGAAAAGCTAATTCAGAGAATTGGTTCTAGCTCATGCAGTCTTTCAGCACAAAGTTATGAGTTCAGATCCAGCCCAAACAGTAAAAGGTCAAAAGCAGCTAACTACTGATAAGTGTTTGGCACCCTTTCGAAAAGGAGCTCCCAGCACTGGGTTCCTGGTGGAGAGGTGTTCCCGTCGTACTGCCACAGCTTTGGCACAGTCTGGCAACCCAACTGCCAATTTCCACAGAGAGCTCAAGGAGAGCAGCAGACACTGTGAGTTTTTCTTTCCCAGGCATGGCTGATATTTTTATATCAGATTGGAGGCCTAACAGCAAGAGCTTATTCTATCACATCTCCCTATGATCTACTGCAACAGTCGCTGGATAAATGAAAATGTTGCTGGAATTTAAAGATCAAAGAAAGCGGCTGGTTTCTCAACCCCTGCAACCGCCCAGGTCACGTCATTGCTCCCTATGTGCACTATTTTGCCTATGTGTACTGAACACAGTAACACATGTTTTCTGTAGCTTGCCTTTCAGAATGGTATCTCTTGATATAAGGGGAATCAGATACAAAAACTCATTTCCATTTGTAGTTTGTCCCAATATCTAGCAATTTTGACTGTCAAAAAAATAGCCTTTCATTTCTTGGGTGTGTGTCTGTCTTTCCCTCAGCTTTGAGCCATGTGTTATTTTATACATTCCTGTTTAATTACATCTGGTCACCAGCAAATGAAGTCTTTATTTCCAGTGTCTTTAAGAAATCTAAATTAGACCACCAAATAAATTTAAATTTTAGCTTTTGCCTTCATCTTAATTCTACAAAAGACTGGAAAACAAAATGCTGAAAGAGCTTGTTCTTTCAGCTTGACTAATAAAGGCCATGCAGGTTCTCTATTTTAATTCTTAAATGACTGTTTGAACCACCTTCATTTCAGACAGTGAACTCCAAATGGGCATACTCATATCTGGGTGCTTACCTCAGCTGGAATTAAGCACGTCATTAAATTTACAAAGCCAGTTCTAAATAATAGCAGCATAAACAGTAAATGTTTAAAAGTGGCCTAATAACATATCAAAATAATCCCAGCGAAACAACAAAAAAACCAACCCAAAAAGCAAAATTAACCAAACAACCAACCCCTTCACAATCTGTAGAAAACTAGAGCTCAGCTCATTTACTCATTTATATGTTCGTAGTTTTGTGTGAGATGCCCTGGAGTAGCGGCAGGGTATCCACATAGCTTTGTCAGAAATGGTCAAGAACCTGTGGGAAACCTGTGCCTTTCTGCAGCGCCAGCTGGAAGCCAGGCACGATGCTCAAGGGCATCCGTGGTGCTACCAGGTGTCGGTCGGTGTGCGGGGTCCAACGCTGAATGGCAAGTCCCAAAGAAAACCCCTATTTTATTGTCATACCCAAAGCGTAGCCGTGTTCCTGGCTGCCACATTTCTTGCTCTGTGTTTGCTCAGGTTCTGCAGCCCAGTAAATACAGTAATGCCAATGCTAATAAGAAGCCATGGGGTTTATAGTAACAACATGCTGATAACAGGTTAAGGCCTGCATTAACTGAACAACGTAAAGACTCAGGACCTGTCAGACTTTGCCTGGACTTGTCTTGGCTGGTCTTAAGCTTATTTTAGCTTGTTCACTAGTTGTAACAGTAAATTGCCACAATGACTGCCCTAACCAGTTATTAGCTTTAGCTTAACCTTGTGCAATTGTATAGTTTAGCACCTAAAGGATTTACACCACATATGGCAACGGTCTAACAAACTAAGCGATAGCTTTGTAAGCAAAGCTGTGGGCAAGTGAGAAGAGGAAGAATGATCAAACAGATTGTCTGAAAACATGTAAAACTAACCCTAAAATACTCAAGACTAAGGAGGAAGAAACATCCACTGGTTTTAGCCCACATAAATTGCATGAAGTGCAATGGCTGCAGGTTCCCTACTGACTGCATAAGTCATTCCCTTTCTACCCCACTTGCCAGAAGCCTGTCCTAAATTAGCATGTCCCAGAGAAATTGCAGTTTGTTCTCCATTTAGATGATTTAACCTGCGCCCAACAGCAGCCTGGACAAGAGCAAGTAGGCAGTGTGCCACTCTGCTTTTGCCTTTTAGCAGAACAGAGGAAAGAGTAACACGCAATAAAGCATGGGCAAAAAAATGCAACAGCTATGTCACTCCTCAGAAGGGTGTCTCCTGTGGAAGAATAATTATGAGGCCTTATGTTATTTATTATCTCCATTAATGATTATGAAGTAAGCATAAAATATAAATATAACATTGCTAATCATAAAATGCAGGAGAAAAAAATAAAAGCACAATAAATAAGGATAAGGTTGGCATCTCGTTCAACTCAGTGTAGATTGTCAGTAAGAAAAAAACCTCAGTTCAATGAAGCCCAATGCAAACTAAGAAATCCAGGAAGAAGTAGCACAGTCTGTACCCACTCAGTGAGGATCCATATCTAGGAAAACACAAGTCTAAAGAGAATATGGAGTCTGTGGTGGATATTTAACTGGATAGGAGTTCCTAGGTTAATGCTGATTTTCTTTCATTCTTCTTTTTATTTCTTTGTTTTTCCTTCCAAAGATGTTATGGAAAAACTGGAGAGGATTCAGGAAAAAATAATTCAGAAACTGCAGAAAATTACAATGAGTTTTTTTAACGTTGATAGGCGACTTCATTACAAGCAAGGATCTTCATACAAAGAAGAAAATAGTGTGCTAAGAGATCTTTAGCAGGGAAAGGTATACCAAGAGATGCATTAGTCATACCCAGGGTTTGAAGTTCAGTTCAAGAGTGGTAAAATTAATATATGGCCTGTGAGATGCAGGAAAAAAAACTAAGCCTAGGACTAATGTAAACTGATTTTATCTAACTTTGTGATAGAAGTAGCTGGTTTAAGTTAGCTCTCTAGGCTCCTGCAATAGTTGTGGAAGAGTCAGGTAGCTCCACTGGGTGAATTATGAAATGAGGCTGGACATGTATCATAGAATGGAGACAACTATCCTCTGCATACCCTTCCATCGACAGGGAGGAGGCTGAGCCAAGTGACCAGTTTAGGTTAGACAATTTAGATGGCTAACAGGCACATGAGAGAAATCCTATTCTGAAAAGATACTTTTTTTTTTTTTTTCATCTTTAGCTCAGGGAATATGTGTTTAACTGAAGCATTACCTTTCAAAGCTTGTAAAGGAACTTTTGAAGTGCATCCTTCTCTCCAAGTTTTGGCTTTATGAAGCAACACTGGGCTGGAAGTCCTCATTCTCATAAGTATGGAGAGCTTATTGAAGAGAGAAACAGCTTCTTATGGAATAGCAATAGCTTATTTGGTTCCTAAAATTGCACAGAGATTTTATAACCTCCAGGAAAGTTGTATGCTCAATCAAAGCATAACGGGCAGATAAACAGTCACAGAAGAATAGATCTATATGTACAATCTTTATTTATCATTCCAGTTACTGTTAAGTTATGAGGATAAAATGCATGTAACTGTTTAATTTTGTCATTCTCTTATCACAGAGAAAGGAGAAGAGTTTGATTCCTAGAAAAAATTCCAGAGCAAGAGTTGTTCTTCAAGTCAGTCAGAATCCTTTACTCAGTTACCAGGTAGGTAGGGGAGATTGACAGCCAGGATGAGCCACAGTAAATGCAAAAAAACCCATCTGAATGCAAGAACTTAATAGTTTTAATGATGGTGTTCCTATATAAATGAAACATTAGAAACTTGGAGTAAAGGGGGGCAAGGATAAAAAATTATGACATAACTTTTTTTTTTTTTAAAGTAAGGGCAAAGCACCCAGGATCATATTTAGATTACTTTAGTCCACTGATTTAAAAACTGTGCTGTATAGAAGACAAATTTCTTTTAATCCACTGACTGTGAAATGCAAAATTCATAAACTGAAGAAAGAAGGAGGACCTAGTCCTCTGTAGACCTTAATATTTAGGACAGCGTTCTAGAAAATAAAAAACATAAATTAGAAGTTCAGATTAGTCTTCCATTCTCTGAAAGAGCATTTTATTTACAAGAGAATTGCAAAAAAAAGGAGTACTTAATATAACGAGGATGTGCTGAGATACGTGTTACTAGTTCTATATGTGAATGTAGCGCTGAGGATTGCTCAGTCTGAGGTAGATTGATGCTTTGCCCTAAGAGGGACTAAGTGCTGCCAGGAGCAGGTGGAACAGTGAGCAAGTGTTCCTAATTGCTTTCTTAGGAGAGACCCCTTAAATTTCAGCTAAATTTCAATTTAGGCAGAATATACTCAGTGCGACTCTTGTTTTCAGCCTAGAAACTGAAATTTTCCAGTAAACAGTATCTGCAGCTCTCTGTGTGGGTTTTTGTGCGAGCAAAGGAGGGGAAGGGGGAGTATAGCATCTTGGATCTGAGTAATTTCTTGTTAGTTTTTCTTTAGATACATAGGAGAAGTTGAGTATCTAGGGACCACAGTCTGGTACATTTCCCAGAACTCACTTGGCTTTGTAGAAGTAATTTAAATAAATAAAAGAATGGTAAGTAAAATCTCTTGCAGGGCAGCACTTTCACACTGAAACAGGGGCAACTGTGATGGGTGAGCAGTCAAACGTTGCAGTATTTAGCAGCTCTAGGCAGGGTAAATTTCAGCTGTAAGGGGGCTCCAAGACTTGGATGAGACCTGTATTCTAGGAATAATACAAAATTTTCTTCTAATATATGAAATATATTCCTAATCTCTACATTAAATTCATATATAGATACTACTTTCTAAAAGTTTTTGTCTCCCTTTTTTATTTTCATAGCCTGTCCATTTTACATTGGGCACCTCCTTTAAGAAATACTTGTTCTAAATTTCCACTGGTGAGGGCATTTTGAAGCTTCTTATTCACACAAAGGGATATATTCAAGTTATCCATATTCATAGGTAAGAACCAAATACGATAGTAGTAGCTGAAAGATTCATGAATCCTGCGGGATTATGTTGTCCATGGCAGTATTTGGAGTTATGACATTTAACTGTAAATGATTTCCAGAGATGGAAAAAACCTGGGAACCATTTCTTTACAGGTTTGGGTGTACCATCTCTGGTTTTCAGCTTTAAAAATCTAGGATATGGGAGCCTTTTTGTGCTGCATTGATATAAGACTCCTATGTTCAGAAATCTTGGTAGAAGGGGAATCTTCTGACCTCCAACCTCCTGACTACGGTCCTTCTCTGCACAAAGTGAGGGTCTTTCATTGGGCTCAGAAATGCAGTGAGGCAGGCATGAAAACAGAGAACAGGACCCAGTTCACGTGATGGCCACCGTGGAGGTCATTCTAGGTGATGGTGAAACTGTTCCCTCCTCCCAGTCAGGATTTCTCTACGTATTTCCTGATTTGGTCAAACAACAGTTCCAGCAAAACACATAAGAAAGTTCAAATTACCTCATTAAAATCTTAATGATTTAGTTTTTCTTTCCGTTGCAACCCAAAATGTCCCATGAAAATTTTCAGAGTGCTAATTTTCTGCCTTTTCTGAGAACAATCATATTAGAAGACCTAACCTGAACTGGTATCACGTGGTAGTAATTCTGCTGCTGACTACAGCTAGGGGAGGATTTGTGCCTTCCTTCAGTAACACAGCCCACTAGAAATGAGAACTCCAGGACCATCTCATCCTTACATTATCCTTGTTTCGAAGTAAAAGAGGTGTTTTTTTCCTCTTTCTCATATCCGTCACATCTGCCATTTGGCTTATCACTTTCTGTGAAAAGCTCGGGAAATATTTGCTTATTAATAGATAATGGAGGTACATTTTTTTTCCTAGGAACTGAGATAAATTCACCAGGAGGAAGGAAACTGAAAGACAGTCTGACTGGTGGAATCAAGGGCAGTGTTTCATGGTTATATCTCATCTCCTCATCAGAAAAAAAGAAATGCCTGAAGTCTTTTGCCACAGTTTTCTTTCCTGGATGTTCTGGGAAGCAAACTCTGGTGTGCAAGACACTGGGCGCACTCATGGAGAG
This sequence comes from Pelecanus crispus, assembly GCF_030463565.1. Classification (NCBI taxonomy): domain Eukaryota; kingdom Metazoa; phylum Chordata; class Aves; order Pelecaniformes; family Pelecanidae; genus Pelecanus; species Pelecanus crispus. The sequence goes on along the minus strand of NC_134676.1, from coordinate 8,017,852 downwards.
CCTGGGAGAGGTGAGATGCAGCCTTTGTCTCCCTTCACACATAGCTGTCCTAATTATTGAAAGCATTTTTGTGCATATATAACTTCCAAGGCTCCTTTGCTGTGTTCTCATCATTGGGCTTAAAATCTGCCACCCTGAAACATCGGTATTTCCTAAGGACTAGGGTTAAAACTAGAGTGGAGGCTGTCTGGAATGCAATTAAGACCTCAGAGTAACCTGATCTGACAACATCAGGAAAAGTCAGCCCTGGCTTTGGAACAAGTAACTACCCACACTCTCCCTCCTGCTTCTCCCTGAAAGCCAGCAGCAGCTGGGAGAATGCCGCATGAGAGCAATTCGATATAATAACAAAGGTGTGCAAAGTCATATAAAACCGAGGACAACTTTCACTCATGACCATCCCTCCAATGCAAGGGGAAGCATCAGAAACTTTTATTCTCTCTGGAGGAAATAATAATAATAATAATAAAACCAACAACAATAACCATAAAAAATGTTCTGACTTTCCAAATGTAGCTATGCTTGTGCTTTTTTTTTTTTTAATAAGAAAACCACATGCACCCGATGACAGACCTGCTGAATATTTCCTTCCTTTAGCAAAATACTGATGAACTGACATTTCAGGTTCATGCAAACAAATTCCCTATAGGATGAATTTATTATTTGTATCATTATAAATATTGCACTTGGACATGGAATTGCTGCTTCAAAATATTTCATCTCATTTTTGTGAGCATGTGTTTATCTGCAAATCAACTGTAACTCACCAAACTTTCTTCTCCTTTTTTGTAAGACGAAGCAGTTAGAAAAATTAAAATAAAATCTATTAACTGCTTGTTACTGCGGGGGGGAAATAACATTGCATCCAAGCTCACATCTGCAACCATTGATTCTGAAGTAGTGGCTGACAGCACCCAACTAAGCAAGTTATAACAAGCTAGCTCCAGGCTGGAACAGCCAGTGGAGTGCAGAGCAGAAACACTGGCCTCTAAACTTGTCTTAAGCCAAAAGAAAGGCAGGAGAAAAGGAAAGAAAAAGAGAAAGATGGAAGAAAGAACCCTCTGCCAACAGTTGCTGTCCCTGTTCTCTTGTTCAGCAGCAGCAGCTGTTTGTAGTTGCCAGCTTTCTTTAAATCATAGTTATATCTTGAGGGGACAAGAAAGAAAATTCTTTGTAACAGATAGTAATAAAAGTATTATTCATCTAATCATTCACAAACGTATGTGTTTGCATTTGAAAGCTATGCCTTAATGTATCCGGAGCATAACACGTACCCAGACCGGCAGAAGCAGCCACAGCAGCGTACAGGGACACAATCCAAATGCACAGGCACATGGGCACACAATAGCGTACAATATACAGCTGAATGTACTCTGCCCAGCTGGACACAGGACTGGAGAACATTCCAATATATGCAAATAACATATATTTTCTACAAGAAATTTGCCCTTCGGAGACTTTGTTTCTTCCTTTTGGGTCGCTTCTTTCCCCAGCTCTCTGCAACAGCCAGGAAATGCTTTTTCTCCCACCCAAACCCCACGTTTCGCACTTTTACTGTCATAGAGACAAATTATATTGCTCCTTCATGTCTAAGCACTCAGTGTAAATGCAAATATATAATATCACAACATGAGGCAAACACACACTTCAGGACACTTAAAATGTCATTTCAAAACCCAAGTCCTGATGACTCTCAGGCAATGATTTCTATTATTGCACTGCTGCATTGTGGTGATTATAATTTCACTATAGGTCAGGCTGCAGGAGACCCACACAAGCAGAAAATCTGTTCATACAGCATCATTCCCCAAAATGCTGGCAAGTCTCAGTGAGCTGAAAATGTTCTTCAATTTGTCCCAGTGCAGAATGGGAAATTGTCTGAAATCTAGAAAACGTTCAAGGGTAGCAAATAATATTTCCCACTTTCTTTTACTTAAAAATGAAGATCCTTGGTAGACCAGTTAATTCTACTTCAATGGACTTACGATCCCAGCTGGAGATCTATTGTATTCAATAAAGCTCTGGCTGAGGCCAGGTTTTGCTTACAATTTACATGACTCACAGATTTTAAAGGCAGAGGGGACAATGAGATCATTAAAACTAACTTCCTGAATACTGTAAGTCCTTATTTCCAATGGAATATCTCCACATCAAGCCCCCTAAAAGATCTTCCTGTCCTTATGTAAACATTCCTCTTCTCTTTCAAGACTCACTCAAAACTTAGCTACTTCAAGAGATGCTTAATCTTCCAGAGAGGCATCCAAGCTTGATTTAAAGGCATCAAGACAAAAAAGAATCCCCTTTTTCCCTTAGCAGTTTGTTGCAGTGGTTAATCACCCGCACTGTTAAAAAAATATTGTGCTTTATTTCTAATTTGTCTGGCTTCAGCTTCAGACATCGTCTCTTGTTATGCCTTGCTCTGCTAGATTAAAGAGCTTTTTAGTAGTTAGTGTTTTCTCCCTGTGAAGGTACTTAGACACTCTAATCAAATCACCTCTCAATCTTCTTCTTGATAAGGTAAATAGGTAGAGCTCTTTAAGTGTCTCACTATAAGGCATTTTCCATGGCTCTTAAATCATTTTTGTTCTTTTCTGCATCTTCCCTGATTTTTCATCATTGTTTTTGAAAGATGAGCATTAAGAGTATTAAAAAAAAAAAAAGAAAGAAATTCTACAATCTGTTTTATCTTTGTCATATGCAAGTGTTAAACCAGTCTCTATTCCTACTCATCTGTTCAGTCAGGAATTGCATTAGCTTTTACTCATTATATCCGCAGCTTGGAGGATTTGCATTGGCTTGTTTGCCCACTATAGCCCCTATAAGCAGAGCTGCTACTTTCCACAGTACAGTACAGTGCTCTGTTTCTTAGGTCTGCCCTTCATTTGTTTGACTTACATTTATTTCTTTACATTACACCAGAAAGAAGGCGAATATTTTCATGCATGCTTAGCAATCCTGTTGGAGGAACAGTGTTTAAGCATTACTCTCTTCAGTAAAAAACTCACTCTTCAGTTAGGAATCAAAGCTTTAACAAAAAACAAAACAAAAAAAAAAAGTGGTGTAAATCCACTGCATTAAATGAATGAGAGTGTGTGAAATATCATAATAATATTGAAGAGTACAAGAATGGTGACCAAATTCAAGTGGTTTGTTTATATTTGTTTTTCTTCTTGCTGTTCAGTGACATGTAGGGTAGGACATATTTACCCACATTTAGGCAATGTAAGTAAGCATCTTGTCTAGAGTAGTCATCATACCACCCTCTAAATTAATGGTGAGACACAAATCTCTATGTGGAAAGGTCATCCTACCATCTTAAACACTATTTTAGGGTGGGATGAATGGCCCTCTAAAGATGCTTACCTTTTCCTATTTGCAACAAAATTGTTTTACATGATTACCTTACATTAATCACCTACATTTTAGATGGCTAAAGTTAGGTGAGGTGAATCCCATCCTTGTTGTCTTGTGGTTTAATGTTTCTGTGAACTGTTAAAAGTACTGTTTATCAGTACAGAGATGGTTGCTATGTAGTAATGGGTAACATGAAGCACTAAACGTGTTTAAAGTGTTCTGACAATTGAAAGGAGCAATGTTACTCTGTGAATGCAGAAGCAGTTTGTGTTATTAAGGCAAAAAAAAAGGCAGTCGTATTTAATTCCAGAACTGGAAACTTTCATTACATTACCAAAGGTTCAGTTACCTGAAAGACTGTAAAATCAGTGGTCATCATACCTGTAGAGAAGTGTAAGGTATTCACTATAGGTTCTTCTGGCAAATTAAGGAATAGTAATGGCTGGTCTGAAGGTTAACTTACAGATGAGACAACAAATAGTCTAGCAATTAACTAGAAGGTAAATTTACAATGTAGGGAAAGAAAATGTGAACAAAAGAAATAAGATAGTTTGAAGCTACTGAGCAAACTATTATGTAGACTGAAGTATAAATTGAGTCATAAGAAACATTTTAGGGGAAAACAGAGTCTGTTTCCAGTTACCACATTGTCTGGTATGTCATGGCTTGGCTAAGAGGAAATTTGTGCAAATGACTGGTCCTATGAAAAGTAAAAATTTTCAGTCCTAGGTGAGATGAAGAGAAATAGCTGAAATGTTGTGAACAGCTTGCAGAGCACTTTTTCAAATGCTTGAAGAAAGTCAATATTTCACTTCCAAAAAATTGTGATTGGCTCTCAGATTAATTTAGGCCTTTTGTATTTTTATTAGCTTCAAATCCATACCTTTGATTAGTTGTCAGTCACAACTTGCTTTGCTTTCTTGACCTCTAAACCTTTTCTATGGTGTACCACAACTAGGCATGTAAATTTTCTGGAAGTTCTGATGATATGAAGAAATAAATTAAGAAAACTCTCACATCGTTTTTCTTGAAAAGAATTGAGATGGACAGATTGGAACTATTAGCAACAGTCAGTTGTTCATCAAAACTCGGGTGTAGTTATTCCTTCAAGAAATGGAAATGCATTGTTTATAATTCAGTAACTTCATAGAAAGGGTAAGCTGAATACTTATTGAATGAACAAATATAAAATCATTTACCTTTGAATAACAACAAATGTACCCAATATTAGAGATGGAGTTGTTCTGCACACAGCAGTAATATTCATTACACCTTGTTTCAGACATTGAGAAGGGTTAGGTATCTAATCTAATCTAATTTTTTAGACTATGAGCATCAAATAAGGGGAATTTTTCCCATCTCTTCTTACTTTTATTACCAATACAGTAATAAGATAGGGATTTAGTATGTTGTTACTTGCCACCCCTCCCAAAGTCAGGAAAACTAATATGATATTTATGTGTGTAGCATATACATATCACTATATATCTATAGTAGAATCATATCAAGAGTCTGCCATAATATGGAGTGCTGTAATATACAGGAGTTGTAATAGAAAAAAATGCCAGTTTTGAAATAGAGCTGAAGTGCAACTTCAGTGTTACCGTTATGGATGCTGTCCTAAAAAAAGTCTTTTCCATTCTGAATAAAACTATTTTATATAACCTTTTCCACTGTTACTCTTTTCATTTTAGACTATGAAACACATTGGAAAAACAAATGAGGCTTTCATATGTTTTCATTCTTCTCCTGTTTTGGTTTGGTTTTAGGTTTTTTTCTTTTTAATATCGTTTCCACCGCATCCTATCCCTGAGCAAAAACACACTTATGAAAGTTTTTCTTATTCTTCCACAGCTTTCTGAGACACAGACAGTCTTTACGGGCAGCAAGGACAAAATACAAATAAACAAACAAAAAAGAGATAGGTAGTTGAAAGTACATTATGTTGACTAAAATCTAAATTCTTTTAGTAGCAAGCAAGTCATATAACCTACCAATCTCTGTAGCGTCTGTTTCAGAGTACTGTTCATCTAACCAGTGGATTGCCTCACCACACATTTTATTTTTGTTGAACTTCAGCTTTCCATATCTTGCAGGATCCAGCCTCATTCCATTTTTGGTGCATGCATCTTTCATGTATTTGTGGATGGTTATTATAAATAAGCAGCAGGGCTTTAGGAGAACGAATCTTGTCAGATGAACTTGATTGCTTGTTTATGACAGAGTTACAAAATTAGTGGCTGAAGGGAATGCATTTGGCATAATATATTTGGATTTTAGTAAATCATTTGATACAGTGTCTCAAAAAATTAGTTCAAATTGGCTGAGATATGAACTCAGCTTCATGTACTGAAAACTAACTGAACACCCATAAGGCAGGAGTAATAGTAAGTGGCACTGAAGGGAGATGTCTGGGATTCGGAAGGCCGGCCAATATTGAACTTCTTCATTAAATGTGCATGATGCTGTGATGGAAGGTTGTACAAAGACAAAGAAAAAACACATGGTCTAAGATGAGTAAAAAGGTTTGGGAGAGAATAACTACTCATTTACAAGGAATTGTAATTGATTTCTCTCTTTATTTGCATGAAAATATTTGGAATATATATTATTGTTGAAGGAGACAGAATACAATCACTATTACAAACTCTCCTTTTTCCCCTCTAAATATACCCGGCAATATATACTTTATATTTTATGTTATGCATTATCTATTGAATATTACTGTGACAGGACCTCATGTCAACTAACAATTTGCTGTGGATCTTCCTAAATCTTTGCTTAAGTTTTTTAATCCTCAAAGAAAATCAAAAGAACTTTAACTGTGAAAAAGTTAGAACTAATTAGTATAAACACTAGCTCTATGATTTTCCCAGAGATCAAAGTAAGACCATCCAACCCATAAATACCTAGGTCATCCTTTTGGCATAGTTTAAAGATGGATTCAATATTTACCTTTCTCCAGTCATTGAGAACTTCACCTGATGACTACAGCCTTTCACACATGATGCAGAGGTTCCTGGAAGGCTATAACCACCTGCCTCAGCAGCCTTGGACGCAGCACATCTGGTCCTATGTTGCTGAGTGGGTCAAGATCCCTCTCTCAGGTTACTGCAGCACTTAAAATCATTTGTGTTATATCCCTAAATGTTTGCCTGGGTGAATGGGGAAGGCAGATAATCTGACTTCTTATGGTATAGTATATCACTATCTGGGCCAAAATTAGTATTTCAGAATTTACAAAATTATACAGATGTAACATTATCATTATATCATATTATTATATCCTACTACTGTATCACATATATGTGTAATGATCTTAAGCCAATCTAGAGTTTTGTAGTGTGCGAGAAGTGATTTGCAAATGCTTTGGCTTAGCAATATTTCTCTTCTCTTAGCTCTCTTTACACCCCACCTTGCTGCTCTTTCTCTCTCTCCTTCCTATTAAACTGCAAGCTCTTTGCAACAGGGCCTGTTCATTTGCATTTGCTCTATAATGTGCATGTCATGCTTGAGAGATACTGACTGTTCTGGTATACATGAGTGTTAGCTACAAGCACTGTCTCCGTTAGATGTACCTGAATTGAACTGTCAAATGGTAAATAATGTCTGTGGCAAGTACGCTAACTGTTAGTGGCAAAGAAGCCCTGGAGATTGATGAATAATAAATAACAGCTCCCCTTTCTTTGTTAGCAGTATGTCCTTGTTCACCTGTGCTCATGCTGGGCAGATGGTAAGCGCTGAGGGTGAATTCCACAATGCTGGCATGTGGGTGGAGGGGATGTCTTCACATGGAGAGACTTAATGTTAGCTTAGTCTTTATGTCAGTGCAGGGTACACCTTCAAAAGGGTTGAGTCTATCTTCTCTTTCCCCTTGCCATGTTTTTGCACTGACAGGGAAAAATAAAATTAGGTCTGATCAGAGCATGGGGTCATTTCACCACAGATTCTGCACTGCTAATTCCAGACATCACTGAAATTTGATTAAAAAAATAAAAGAATGGGAGTCATTACTGATATTGGTAAATCATAAACTATTCTTTCACTTCTTTCCATGTATTCCGTTACCTCTTTCATGAAGATGCTGCTGAGGTTTCTTAACGGTTATGTTTTGAGCTTTTTATTTGTATATGTGTTTATCAATAATAAGACACCCTATCCGAAAAGTCCACTACCAATGAGTGATTCAGGTGGGTTTTAGTCTATTTAAGTTTGATTAAAATGTCAGTAGGAAACTGAACAGTAACTTGAACAAAATAAGGAAGGCTATTGCTCTGGATGAAATTCTGACATCCGGATGGTTGTCACTGGGTTTTGTATCTACACAAATGTTATGCATGACCATATAAAATGTACATAATCACCAAAGTTTTCCACCTATCCAAGTGGATACAACCAATGCCTGATTTTCTGAGTCTGTGGGTCACTCATCTGCTTTATTTAGTTGCTCTTTCATTGGCAATGAACCATGATGCTGTAATGGAATTAATGAAAAAGAAATTGAATGTTGTGATTGAAAAATGGTCTCCAGCTTTGAAAATAAACATGTCTGCTTTGCTTGAGTACTTATATTCGCTGTCTGTTGGAGACCATTATCCAGTCACAACATTCAATTCCAATGACATTATGGGGTAAATTCTCATCTCCATTTCCAGCAACTTACGAACATTTGTGCTTAAGTTGTTGGAAAGAAAGACAGGCATGTGAAAAGCAAGGGCCAATGAAGTGAAAAGAGTTGGAATTTTGGCCACAACTCTAGAATAAATTTTACTGCAATGTAGAGAATTCCTTAAGCAATTTAGGCTTTGGCAGTCAATAGTGGTGATGGTGGAAGCCTACTGTAACCCAAAATATCATCTCCTCTCCTTTTGCAGATCTACAAGTCCTTAATTTTATGACATATCTGGTTGTAAGAAACATATTTCTATGGACCTGAGAGGTCTACAGCTCTGTAGATTTGCAGGTAACCTCACACCCTTAAAGTCCGATTAGTCCTTGACTCCGGTAGCAGCTTTATGAAAAAGGGCTACAGTGTAGCCCCAAATGCAGCATGATGTCACTGTGATTATTCCATTTTAAGGCAGCTAATATTAGCTTCTTAGAATATCTCATGGAGGAGGACTGGGGTACTTGATAGACATGTGGCAACTACAGTTCTGATGTCTTGAGGAAAGGCAGGAAAGACAGGCTGATTTCCCACATAAAAGGTAAATATACTAGCTCCTTAAGATTGTATAAAGGCATTTGCTGATTATTCAGTTAAAGCAAAATTGTGGTCATGGTTCCATAGTACATAAAGTCCAGTTATGCAATTTTATGAATAGCTTTAGTGAGCTTCACCAAGGTTCATATGTAGGACAATGTCTGATTTATGAATCTTCATGGGGACTGACATCAAATAAATGCAGTTGGTCAGTGCAGACAAGACAGACGCTCCCTGCCACATAAAGTAGACAAAGTCCTGGTCAACATGTGATCTTTCATTGGAAAAGCAAAGGCACTGTTACGCTGAAAATATTGCTTACAGGCAAAAAGGAAAACCACATTATATATAAAGCAAGCCAAGAATTTATTGTTACTACAGTTGAAATCTTTGAAGTCAAATCATTATTAGTCCAAACCTAATAGTACAGAAAAAGAAAGAATGATGCAGTTAAAATTGTTATACACACTTCTGAGTTTCCACCCCTTTTCCTGGTGTTATACTTACCCTCTTCCTCGGGGTCCCAAGGTCAGCGGTTTCATTCTTATGATGCTTGTGGTGATGGCATCAGGGGTTATGGTGAGTCTTCAGTATCTGGAATCCTTAGCTGGGAAGAATAGCATGCTGATGTTGATAGTTTCTTCTTCCTCACTCTAGGATCCATGTGGGGTCATTTTTACATATTTCCAAACATGTTTTTACACTTTGCTCTTTCTTCATTGGTCTGCACCTCCCCATTATACCGTAATGTACTATATATGTTCCCTTTTATGAATGTTACATATTTCTTTGTTCTCTTTGTTATCCCTAAATCTACTTTTGCCCAGCTCCAGATCTGTGTGTCATTAACTGACCATGGATGAGCTGTTAATAGCTGTGGGGCCTCCAGTGGCAATGTGTGCCTTATCAATCCATGCCTGTCCTTCTCTGCAGCACATCCCATCTTCCCACTTCTCAAGTCCTCTGCTGTGATACCAGGTCTGTGCTTCTCTATACTCTGTCATTGTATTAGTCATAAATACCTCATTCTACATAGAACAACTGCTTATTATTGCTATCTATATATAACTGTGGTTGTACCATACAAAGATAAACAAAACCAAAGCAAATCAGCCATAGACACCTGGTCAATTAGAAAAAAATACATTTACAGCTAAACCAAGTAAAACAGAGGTGCAGGCAGGTCAAGAAAAATCAGACAGTGCAGGCCTTGCTAACTCCACACTTCAGGCCTTGCAAACTCAGGACAGACCGTGTGGCCCGCTATCAGCAGCGTCGATACAGTATTACAGGGCTACCACTGTTCGAGCACCAAGACTGGATTTGATGCTGCATTGAAGGTAGGCATGTAATTTCAAGCAGTTGTGTAGACTTACTCAGCAGTTAATGGAGAGGAGTAGGGATGTCCAGGAGGGAGTTCATCCAGTTCTGAGGTAATGTCTTAGTAACCAAGAAGCTGAGAGGGACCAATCTGTGGAGCTGTCTGTCTCTGTTGACCATAGCAGGAACTTCTATTCCTAGCTTAGATATTTAGATACTGGATGCAACTTGTCTGGATGTCTGCAATTAGATCACGTAACTCATGTCCAAATTTTAGGTAAGCAACTTGTTAGGATAGGATTTTGAGAAACATTTAACATCCTGCTTTATTGCCTCCATTTGTTTCTGGATTTGGCAGCTTAATTCTATTCTAAATAAGACCTCCTTTCCTGAGATGTGTTTTGTGATGGTATTTTGTCATAGGTACTATATCTGACAAATAAATTACAGAAGTAATGTCAGTATCTAATGGAATCAGAAAGCTTTTAATAAGTTGATTTGTTTCCATTACATTTTCTACCCATTGTTTCCTTTTTTATATTTTGTTTTGTTTATTAGTATAAATGATAAGGTCTTCTGGGAAAAAGTCTTCATTTGTTTCCATGGAATTGTATTATTGGATCCTGTTTCTGGTTTAGAATGCTAAATACTACCATGATATGGACAACTGTGTTATCATATCATCATGCTTTCTAAAATTGCTCCATTTTAAAATTCATAACAAAAATATTGGCTGAAATGGCTCCATACCCAGTGCTGTTGTATCTTAGTGTTTCAGACACTTTTACTGCAACTTTCAGAACACAGAACGAAACTACATTTCATATTCTGAGACTTCTACCAGATGTATACTGGTGACTATCAATTTTGATTGCATGTCCTACAAAGATTCATTTACAAAAAAATTCACCGGGTCACTTTTAGCAAATGTTGTGGGATCTCTAAAGAGAACAAAGGAATCAAATCTCTGTTTCATATCTCAGCTGGATACATAGTTTGTTATTATCATTCTGTTTTATCCCAGATGTTATCTTTTCCAGAAGAAGTATATTCACTTCTCACCTGAGTTTTATCAAGGACTGCCCCGTAAAAATATGTGACTGGGATTTCCAATAGAGTTTACAAAAAAGTGCCTAATTCCCTTTGAAGAGGACCAAGAGCTTTGAGTAAAATTCACATACATGAACACAGCCAGAATAAGCCGTTGTAATTCTCAAAATTATATTATATTATACGATATTCCTTTGGCTCATCTTGGGTACATGGCTGAACTTCACTCTTAAAAAATTCTCAAGTCACAGCAAATAATAACTAACAAATGCATCCCATTTACACTAACAAATGAACAGATCATTCATCTCTGGGAGCTTGTGCATATGGACTATTTAAATTGTCTTCACTTGATATTATAAGAAATATCATTCTTAATTCATTTGGCATTTCATTATTTTAGTTCTCCTAAATAAATGAATTCTGAAAGGTTACAGTGGAGATTCCTATCAAACATCTTATCTGGCAATGAAGAGAGAATGAAAAAAAGCTGCCTATGTACATTGCAAACTCTAATCTAAATGTGTCATTAGATTGTGAACAAGTTGTTAATGTTGTCCTTGAAAGCGACCTTGTGCTGGAGACATGCAAAAGGTTGCATTGCAGTCTTTATCTGAGCTGGCCTCCAAGCTTACTCATTCTACGCCTACTTATGGAGAAATGTATCATTTAGATATTCATATTCAAATCATTCTAAAGATAAGAAAATGCTTTCAAACAGCTTTGGTAGAAAGGCTTGAAAACACAGAAAATACTTTTTGGAATAGTTTATAAAAACGTGTATGCAGAAGGATCTGCTGATAATTCAGGTGGAGAGAGAGGGTTGTGGAGTCATTAATCTCAGGGGTTCTAAGTGTAACCGGATCCTGCTATTCTCTCTGACTGGGATTCATAAAGCATGCAGTATCCTTTTCTTTGTTATGCTGGCAACTAAAAATTCAGGTTTTAGCACTTCAATTTCCCTTCTGTGAAATGGGAGATGATATTGCATTTCGTCACACAGCAGATCTAGGAGTTTGATTATACTTATAGTACGAGACCCTTATATTCCAAAGTGGTGGGTATAATAAAGTATCCAGAAGTAGATTTTTTAATATACGTTTTGTGTTATATGTTACATATTGCAGAGAGGCAAGACATGCCAATAGGTGAGTTTTAGTGTACTGTGTGAAGAAATGTGATGCCTGTGCCTTCCAGAGATGAGGAGCCCTTTATCCTGACCCTTTGGAAAGCCATCGAAGCTAAACTGGATAAATGACTAGATTAGCCCGTGATTTGTAGATGTCATGAGCCTCCTTTTCACTAAGAACTTGGGCAAGCAATTGGTAGAAACTCAGTAGATCACAGCACACCTACAAGCACAGTTTGAATTAGCAGGGAGAAATGCATTCCTGGAAGAAAGCTCATTCAGTCTTTCTTTCTCTTTCTCATTCTCATTTGCTCTTTCTTTCTTTCTGTTGTGAAGCATTTTTTCCCTGACATCCTGACAGTCAGGGCCAAAGCTTTCGGAAATCAAATGTGAACTCATTTTGAAATACCAGCAGCGTTTGAATTTTAAATTAACCTATTTACAATGAAACTATGCCTGCTGATTGCCATCATCTTCAGGAAAATTAACAGTAACGATCATTGGTGTCATAATGCAATTTCCCCGCAAAAATCACATAGGCTTCATTACTGTTTACATAAATTGTCATAAATACCAATTATAGCTGAACATAAAATGTAATGCTCTTTTTTTTAATCATAATCACACAATTGTTCTTCTAATTCATATGCTGGGGGAATAGGGTTTTGATTCAACCTTTGCTGTGAAGGAAATGTTTTGCTGGTAGTTAGTTTTGCTGTAAGTGCTTGTTGGCTTATTTTCAAATCCTCTCTCTCTCCCCCCCCCCTTTTCCTCTATCCATTTGGATCATTTAGTCCTTGTCCCCTGTTTGCTTTGCCCTCTAATACACCAAAAGGAACGTGTAGGCGTGCTAATAGCAGATGGGGGAGACGCGCTGCTCGTGTCCTCTAGACATCGGACATCAGGCTACAGAGGAATAAGTATTTCCGGTGGGGATTTATAACATCATTTTGTGCAATTACGTAGAAGACCCCATAAAGGAATAATGTAATAATAAACCTGTTAAAAGCGCAAATTTGTTGCACCAATTTCTGTTTGTCTCCTAAGTCAGCAGAACAAAGAGCTGATAAAGAGAATGACATGTTATATTACTAAATTTAAAAAACAAAGGCCAGAAGAAAGGGTCTGGCTTTATTTTAAGCACATTGTTTGCTACATATATTTTTGAGTAACTACGTTGTAACTGTTGGCTGCATGCTATATAAGCAATGCAAGGTAAGTGCTGTGTAATCGCAGGATAATTATCTTGTTATTTCTGTCTTCCAGCCTGAATAGCAAATGTTAAGCCCAGTTCTGTCTGGAGCTCAGGGCCTGCTGTTGACCACCGAATGCCCTCACCTTAGACTCTGAGTGTGTGTGAACATTTTCATATATATGCATGCATGAATGTACATATAGATATATATGTATCTGTGTCTGTGTGGACAGTAAATGAAAAAATAATAATTACATTATAAACTGAGGTTACTCACTTGAGGAATTTCACTTCTGGGAAGAACTGCTCTTTCTCCTGTATTTACTGATGTGCTTACACCTCTGCTGGTGCTGTGGCTCAAGTTACAGTCCCTCATTGTGTAGATTAGATGGGATTAAGCTCCATTTCCAGAGAAGAGCAAGAAAATCACTGAATATCACACAAGGTAGTCTGGCACTTGGGTAACCTTTCCTAGAGAGAAAGGGAATCAGGTGGTGAAAAAATGTTGGGTTTTCTGATGCTAGTCCAGTCTTCAGAGCAGACAAATCTGTTCAGAAAGACTAGAAAATCTGCCTTGGCAGTTTTTCTAGTCTGGGTAGCAGTCCAGAATTTTCTCCGTAGCTTGACATATTCAATATATTTGCTCCCTTATCCACCTCGCCCTTACTAGATCCATGCCAAGCACATCTGTAATGTCTGCCCAGAACAGTTGTTTTTTTTCTTTTTTCTAAACAGCCTGGAGCAGCCACATTGTTAATCTTATTCAGTTTTTCTCCTGTGGTATAAAAGGATAATCTTGATCCGTGTTTCTTTACTGGAGTTCGATGAAGAGCACTCAAGCATGTATCCCCAAATTATGGACCATCCATTGTCAGATGGAGCAGATTCATCTGCAGGTTTATTTGCCAATATAAAGCAGAAACATTATTTTTCTTTTGACATAATGAATGGTCCCTCTATAGTATGGACAAAATATTTCTTGCAGAGATCCCACCATCTTTTTTTTCCTCCTTTGTTTCTGAGTATTATTTTGTATCACTGAACTGAATTTGTAGATTTCTACTAAAGTAGGTTATTAGTTGCAAATTTACCAGCTGTAGATGTTGCAAACAAACAAACAAATTAGAGTGCTGAAAAATATGTGATATTTTGAAAAGAAGATAACGTATTTGCTATGACTGCTGCAGTATAATGAATCTGATCCTGCTGCATCAAAGTCAATGACGATCCCAATTTTTTCAGGGAACATTGGATGATTACTAGTGGATGTGTAAGTGAAATGTCCTGGATCCTCAAATTTTTACTCCAGACCTCTTTTCTGCAAGCCTTTCCTGAAGTCAGTGGATGATATGAGGACGCAACAATTCTACCTTTGGTATTTCGTTGAATTGTTGGGCACAATCAAAGTATTTATAAAGCTGTTGAAAAGATGTGAGGCATTCAGCAGTGGTGTATTTAGGTCTGTGAACTTTCCATGATGATACTCTTCTGGGATAATCTCCAGACCTGAAAGTACAGTTTAAAGATCCACCTTCTGATGCTGTCTGTAATAAGTGACATTTGGTGTGCATCAGCATCAAAGGAGACAGATATATATTCCACCATCACCACTGAAAACTTGGGAGAAATATATATCCACTACAATAGGGAATGCAGTAAGTAATTATTATTGAGGAACTAAAAAAAAACCCCAACAAACAGGTGATCTGGCTAAGATCATAAAGAAGGCTGTGAAAGAGTCCATAGTTCTCAGGCAACGTTTAACACTTCCATTTTTCTTTCACAAAACAATAAAATAAAGAAAAGCTAATCTTCTCTCTCAGTAGGAAACTATCATTTTGGCCCAAGAGCAAAGTGATTTTTTTCCTAGACAAAATGAAAGTATGGAAACCATTAAAGTGGCTTGAAAATCCATTTGTTAAAAAAAAAAAAAATTAAAAAATCTGGGCATAATTTCTGCATAAATGTTGCTTACACATATCAATACAATATAATAAAATATTTTTTAATAGATTTGTTAAACCAGACAAGTTATTGTTTGGAAAAATCATGTCTTTCTCTACTTTTCTTACATTTAACACAGACACAGACAGGCACAGACACACACACACACAAAATTCCTGTTGTTAATTTTTCATAGGCTAATTCTAATTTAAGTGACTGTATGGAGAGGTCATAAATATTAATTAATCTCATCATTGTTAGAGACTTTGTTGATATAAATAACCGTCATGCTAATTTTTCAGCACATAGCTAACATGACATTGGCTACGACTGTTGTTACCCCCTTCCATCTCTTGCCACTATTGTCTCAAATAGGAATGTACATTTTTAGGAACGTGGGATGTCTATCCCTCTGTACTCAATATGTTTCTAACACAAGATTCCTTTAAACCAGATAAGCCTGTGTTAAGAAATTACAGCAGCTCGATCTGTATTACGTTTTCTGGTTGTGCAAAATGCCAGTATTTCAGTCCTGAAGGTTCAAAATGGATCTCAGTCTTCTTGTCAGAAGTAGTATTTTCCTACCTCCATAATATTTAAATTCAAATATTTTTACTAAAATAATTGAATAAAAGACAAAATGTACTTTTCAATTCCTTCCTTTTATGTGTAAAAATGAATAACTGCATTTTCAGTTCATCAAAATTCATTGTTTGTAGTGGCAACAAATGTCTTTGGTGCAAATTTAGACAAAATTACTACCACTACTACTAAACCTAAAACGAGCTAGAATACTGTAAGAAAACATTAGGGAAGAAAAACCACATTTCTTAGGAAAAGTTATCTTTCTGGTTGAGAACAGCATTACCTTCAGGAAGGATCCAAGGACTGAAAATTACAATCACATACTGTTTCCAGTTGATTAGTCATGGTGTGTGCAATAGATTAGTCAAGTAACATAGTATGGTTATACTGTCTGATTTGAATTCAATAATATACAAAGAAGGACAAATAATGAACACAGGGGGGGAAGAATAACAAATAATAAATTATCTGCTCACATGGGAATTTCAAGGTTAATCCAATACAAGTTGAAATAATGAAAAGATTCAGTCTTTACCTCAATAGAATTTGGATCAGACCCAAGAGTTATTGTATAAACAACATGAAACATTAATTTCTTTATATATCTGTGTAATAAAAACTCTTACGAATCAAAGCAAATAAAATGGAAATAAAAGAGACTGAAACTGCATACTGAAGAGTTTGAGAGTTTGGGGAAATATCTGCTGGTTTTTCCAGTTGCTTTGTGGTGGGGGTTTTTTTGTTTTTTTTTTTTTTTCTTTTAAATTTTTACTGGTATTCAGTTATATCTGTTAATTAATTTGACAAAATTGGCTTCAAGAAATATATCTGTGGCAGGGATGAAGGTGATTATTCCAAATCTGGAATCTTTATTATTGGTCTAGAAGAGGTCAGGAACATTTTCTTTCCTTTCCAAGTTGGGATTTTGGAAGAACTATTTCAGAGGATGTCTAATTATTCATTTAAATGCCACATAGTGCACAGAATTGTGCCTAAGAAGGTTTTTTTGTTGTTGCTATTAAACATGTCTGAGAAATGCTAACAAAAAGAAGTTACTGTCATCTCAGTTAATGTAAAACTAAATTCTAAAATTGCACATAATGAATGCATTTAGAAGTGCTTTGTGAAGGATTGAAATATGGTTTCTCCATTTTGGAGAAGGAGAATGGAAACACGGAAAGAGGTATCTCTGATATGAATTAAGAAGTCTTCTCTTGGGTTACCATGCTATTTGCCTGCTATTCCAACAAGAACATATTTTGCTTTGTTGTAATTCACTGAGTTCCATCTTAATGTTACTGCCTTTGGAAGTCTCTACCTCAACTTCTACTGCTCTAAAGGTTTCAGAAAAATCTTATGATTTCCTATATGAAATTCTTTTATGCCTTTTTTACCATTAGCTTAACCACCCTGTACAGAAAGGAGTCACTTCCTCATTCAGCATTTTATGGTAAGACAGAATTTCTTTTCTCATTTACTCTTGTGAAGCAGGACCTCCGTTCCTCTGCTAAAGATGTAGCTCAAATCTTTGTCTTCTGGCACTTCCAAACTCCTTCTTATAGCAGATCTTTCATCAATATTATACAATGTTATGATACAGTTATATTTTACCCAATTTCTACTGACCAGGTTTTCAAGGGCACACAATATGTTCTTTACAGCATTCCAGCTTCTCTTTGCATTTGTAGTTCCTTCCCATGCTGTGCCTCTAATGAATATACATAGCACGTCATTTTTTTTTTACAAAGCTCATTAACAAAATCGTTGAGTAAGATGAGGGTTGAGGCAAATGTTTGAGGAATACCATGAACCATCAGACACATTAAGTCATGTGCACTTCCCCAGGGTTTGTTGTGGTCCAAGACAGAGAAGCTTCCGGAATAAACTAACGCCAGGGTTATACATCGCTAGAAAGGTAACTTTCTGAATTGGTCTCTGTTACCTAGGTGTTTATAGCCTGCCAGGATCTAACTTAAATGTGTTCAATAGGCAGTTTGAGAATTCACTGAGTCTTTAACTGGGAACAGATATAAAAGATGTTTCTCATGAGCAGAGAATTTCTTTCTTACTCTAAACAGCAGAAGAGGTAAAGGAGGGCGTGAAAAGGTACCAGCCTACCTTGGTTGGAAAGGTAGAGGAATTTAGCCCGGAGTCTATCAGCCACGACGTTTCCTTAAGCAAGTTCTGACAGGTCAGCATGGGCTGTATACAGAAGCAATAGTTTTAAACAACAAATTCCCAATGCCCAAAATATGCATCTGTAATGTGGATCTTCCACATGAGAACAGTAAAAGGGAAGACAAAAGAAATTTCACTATTCAGTTACACTTATTCAGTGATACAACAGACAAACCATATTTTTTTTAATATTGCATATCTTCAGTCTCCATCATTATCAAATTCCTTGTGTAAGAATAAAACAGGTCGATGAGAGAATTGATCATACATGAAAGTTATGCATTTTGAGGAGTCTCTACCACATTTGTATTTTATCAAATAGTTTCTAATGATGTTCTATAATACAAAATTAAATATTTCTGTCTCTGTTGTGTGTTCTTATTCATGAGTTGGGCATTAATCGTTAAACAATGTACTTGCTTGTTTATTTATACTAGATGTTATTATTTATATTCTGAGTAGTCTGCAAGGTCTTTAACTGCTTTGCCTAACCATTTTTATGAGTTTAAGATTGTGTGGGGAGAAGAGAAAGGTTAAGTTATTGAACTCATTTCTCTGCTCTTGTAATGGAAACCATTTTCTTTACTATTTTATTAAAAATAAATTGATTTTTTAAAAAGACAAGAAATAAGAGAGCTATAAAAATACATGTTTACACCTACTACTCTTTTGGTTATACTGGAAAGTGTCTAGAGCAACTCCACTTTGATATGAATGATATATGTGTATTTAAAATATGTCCGTATTCCTATTGATGACTATTGGAGTGCTGGAATTTTAACACATTTTAGGTGTTTTGCTAAATATGTTTTTTAAGGAGCAAAATTTATCTGACCAGTTTATACACATTATCTATCTGAGAGCTGTCTAGATTTTCCTTATACTTACTGAAAAGAAATAGGTAAATTTAGATAATAATTCATATCATCTTATCTCCAAGGAAATGGCTGAGATAGAACAGATAAACAATGCCTTAAAATACTTAACACTTTTCGTTAATTAGAGAAATATCTCAGACGCACTTTGTAAAACTGGGGAGTTTGGTAAGAGGAATTTTCTCCTCTCCTAACTTCTACCCATTGTCCTTGGATCAGGCCCTATGAGCAATAACAAGTGTCACTTTACTAATGATAATGATAGGATATAATAAGAGTATCAAGATTACTTTGAGTATACTTGCGTTTAGCTTTTAGCAAATGTCACATTCATTGTGAACTACATATTTAAAGGAGCTTGAGCAAGCATAGACAGAGCAAAGAACCTTACAGTTAATATGGCTTTTAAGGCTCTACAGAAAATAGACTTTACCTGAATGCCTACTAAGCAATATGTTGTGCTTTTGCAAATACTTTTGGTTTGGGATTTTTTGTGGGGATTTTTTTTTTTTTTAAGGTAGATATTTTATCCTAAAATTTACTGCAGACTGTCATATAGTAACAGAAATTTTCTTTGCTTATTTGTGTTAGCCCAAGTTCTTAGATCAAATCTGTAATTAAAAATGGATTCCCCTCCCTATGGTGTAAGGATCTTTATTTGAATCAGATATTAGAATACCTGGTTGAATAACCAAAGAAATTTTTTATATTTGCCATAAGATAACTATAGATATAGCTAGGCAATGCATTAACAGATCCTACCCAATTTATTCATCAACCTCTCCGATTTTTTTAATGATTCTTTATTCCATCCATGTATCACATACATCTAATAAGCTTCAAGATGTGTTTATTTCTCTAAAAGACATAACAGTAGTTCATCTATATACTCGTTTTTTGCTGGAGTCCTCACACAGAAGAGGAAAAAGTTTATTGGAAAATCACCTAGGCAGGACACTCAGAGAGGGATTCATCTTTCCTTACTTCACATGTCTATACTGTAGAAATCTGCAGCTCCTCTTGGTCTAAACAATTTTGGAATGACTTATGATTTCTCACATATCATCTGTTTTAGAGGTCTACTTTAGAATAGAGAAATTTTGTCTGAGCTGTGGCTATTTCTCTCCATTGATTATACAGGGATGTGTTATAAGTGAGTAGTTCAAAGTTGTTTATAACTTTATCGTGGTTTAACCCCAGCTGGCAACTAAGCCCCACACAGCCACACGCTCACTCATTCCCACGGTGGGATGGGGGAGAGAATCAAAAGGGCAAAAGTGAGAAAACTCGTGGGTTGAGATAAAGACAGTTTAAGAAGGAAAGCAAAAGCTGTGCACATAAGCAAAGCAAAACAAGGCATTAATTCGCTTCTTCCCATGGGCAGGCAGGTGTTCAGCCATCTCCAGCAAAGCAAAGCAGGGGTCCATCACATGTCATGGTTACTTGGGAAGACAAACGCCATCACTCCGAATGTCCCCCCTTCCTTCTTCCCCAGCTTTATAGGCTGAACATGACATCATATGGTATGGAATATCCCTTGGGTCAGTTGGGGTCAGCTGCCCCGGCTGTGTCCTCTCCCAGCTTCTTGTGCACCCCCAGCCTGCTCACTGGTGGGGTGGGGTGAGAGGCAGAGGCGGCCTTGACTCTGTGTAAGCACTGCTCAGCACTAACTAAAACATCTCTGTATTATCAACACCGTTTTCAGCGCAAACCCAAAACATAACCCCATACTAGCTACTATGAAGAAAATTAACCCTATCCCAGCTAAAACCAGCACAAACTTATATCTGATTAGGTAAATACTTATTTGAAGTAACTTCTTTTATCTTTTCCATGTTATATATCACAATGTCCCGAGACCAGAAAAGTAGGATAATTTAATTCAAGATTCAGAGATATCAGACTAAAAGTCATCCGTATTAAGCAATTCTACATCAAATCAGTAGTGTGCAAACTAGCCAGTTCCTTGCTGTATTACAGTCATAAGAGAACTGTGTAACCTATTCAATTACCATAACAATTTCCTAACAGCCCTGAAGGTTTCTTTTTGGAATTTTCTACCCCAGCGCTGTCCACATTCAAACAATGCACAAGTCCTCAGGAGTTTCAGACAATACAGCTGATCTGGGAGAATACAGAAAATACAGACAAGATGGAGAATTCATTCTAGGGAATGCTAGAGCCAGAATCATGCAACAATAATAATAATGGAAGGCCCAGTGACAGTAAAAGTTGCACAACAAATAAAACAGTAACTATCAGCTTTAGAGGAGAGAATTTATTGGACCTCCACCTCTAACTCCCTGGTCTGAATCCAGATCTAACGAGACTGACCAAATGTCACTCTAATTACACAGCAATAAAAGTTCCAGAGTAAAATGAATTCCACAGTCTGCACTCAGCTCCAAGTGGACATTTGTCTTCATTACGAGCCCGGCATATATTTGGCACAGTCTGTACTCCTGTCTTTAAAAGAGGTTCATAAGTTAATGAACAGGAAGATTGAAACATTTGCCTACTGCCTAGTACCACATATCCAGGACTGCGGTAGGGGATAGAGTGAAGGACTTCATCTTCAACATCCTTTCCTCTCCTTTCTTCACATACAGAATGGATTTGCGTCTTGTAGATCTGTCAGTTGCTAAAAAAAAAAAAAAAAAAAAAAATTTACATGATAAAATATGCAAGTGATAAAGTTTTTCTCTTCCTACCCTTCCCATCCCTTCCCCTCCCCTCCCTTCCTCCTGAGTGTCCTCAAGGACACATCACAAACATACCACAAAGATTCAGAAGTTTTAGATTTTCACTGTTCTTCCATAACTCAGTGTTCCATCTTTTAAGTGTGATTACTGCTGAAATAAAAAAAAAAAAGAGAGAGAAAATGGAAACATTTCAGGATCAGGCAGGAAAGAATCTTTCTGCTCTCTTACTTAATTCCTTCTTTCCCATCAGAAAGCCCTCAAACTTCGGTTGATGGATCCACAGAGTAGTAAGTATATTGGGCTGTACCACAGATTTTGTATTTCCTTCTATTTCTCTTTTTTTTTTTTTCTTTTTTTTTTACATCATTCGATTTTCTGACGGACAGCATAAAACCACTTTAGTCTTCTATTCACGTTCTGCCCATGCATGTTTTAGAACAAATTATTCAGATCATCCAAGGCTTTTGCTGATGCTGTATATCTGGAAAGCAACATTAGTATTGTAAGGAAGAGTAATAGCTTGCTTAGGAGTTTGACAATCTGAAACAAGGAGGGAGCTGATTAGGCAGTGATTTGAAAATGTTTGGAATGATAGTACTAGCAGAAACCCAATCTTTAATTTTTTTTTCCTAATTTGACTGCAATATGGAGTAGGGTGGATGAGGACGTTAATGCTTTAGAATCACAGGCATCAGACTTGAGGAATGCTCTTTGGCGAGGCCAGGGGCAATGCCAACAACTAGTCATATTCTCAAGTATACCGTGAATTCAAAGTAACTCAGCTGAGTCCTGCAGTATTACCTTGCATATGCACAAACAGAACTAAGAGCTTGTTTATGCCCTCCTCACTGCTTAAACTGAGCTTCTGTCACCATCCAACTTTTACCGTTCAGAGTGTGTATGATTAATTTAAAGGTCATTTCATCCTATACCTTGAGCAAGCTTTCAGTGCTACCAGAATGGTCAGAAAAAAAAGGAGCATCCACGTTTTGAGGAAAGACTGAAGGAATTCCTTTTGTTGAAACAACCAAAATTAAACCTGATATGGAATAGGAAGGGAGAGAGGAAAAGCAGCTACTTGAGCTAAAGGTAATTTTAGCACAGAATAAATCAGTATAAATGACCATGAATAAATTATATTTAGTCCATTAATAGACTTTTATCCACCGGGATCTAGAAACCTTTCTGGAGAACCACTCCTACAACAACAGGGGGGGGAAAAATAATAACTGGTTTTAAAATGATTGCTCTAAGTTTACAGCCATGGTTATATGCCATTGTGCCAATGGCAGCAGAGGTGGGTCTGGATGGACAAGGAGACCCGTTCCATTTTCTATCTTTAGGTTAGCACATAGCCTAAGGTTGATATCTCCTTTCTCTTCCATTGATGCTATTCCACATCCTAATAAAAAAAATAAAATTCTTTAGAAATTGAACAAGGAGAAAGATCTAGAAATTTCTTGCAACAGGCTTCCAGTTTCTGCTTCATTAAGCTGACCCACAAGCATGCTCTGACTACGACGTTAGCAGGCAGCAGGTCCTCTTGACTCCTGATGGATTCTGAATACCATATTCTGAAGTAAACTCTCTCCATGCCTTGCATCAACCCTCTCACAACCCAAGTAAGAGCTCTGACTCATTCTGCCAACAGAGCACTTTAAAATGAAGTGTTATTCAATGCTGAGATTTGCCACATGGCTGGATCATAAGTAACTTTGCAAGTCCATTGACTTGGACTGTGAGTCAGAAGTCACTTACAGGATTTAAGAGCATCCATATATTTAACTGCTCTCTTTTTACCACTTTCTCTTATACAGCAGACAGCACCTTTATTAAAAAGCCTTACAATGCTTGTCTTTACCTAGGACATTTTATTTATTCTTCAGGTTGTCTCAGGTAGCCTGTAAACTCCATTGCCAAAGACTATCTCTTAAAAACAAGCA
The DNA here is from genome assembly GCF_030463565.1 of Pelecanus crispus. Taxonomy (NCBI): domain Eukaryota; kingdom Metazoa; phylum Chordata; class Aves; order Pelecaniformes; family Pelecanidae; genus Pelecanus; species Pelecanus crispus. Next base: position 7,994,374 of record NC_134676.1, on the reverse strand, counting down.
AAAATGATCCTAACATATTAGCACTTAATTATTTTTTCTTTTTTCTTTTTTTATGTTCTTTTTTCTTTCTTATGTTAAACATTTACTCTTTTCACTTTTTCTTTAATTCAAGTAAACCACATTTTTAATAAAGTAACTCTCTTGACTGTAGGAGAGAAGAAAAAAAAGGCAAACCAAACAAATAACAAGAACATGAACGAATAGGTGTAGATATAGTGATGGTATGGAGGTAAGGAGAAAGTTCTACCACTGACCTTTTGATTACTGATGTAATAGAGATGTAGTCATCAAACTGTTTCTTGTCACTTGAAGCCAAGACTTGTGGCTTATTTGTAGACAACAAAGTATAAATGATCTCAGATGGGTTCTCCCAGATACAGGTACAAATCAGAAGAGTTGACGGTAATACCATGTACCATTTGAATCTTCTTGAGTGACAATCAGCTGTGTAACTGGAACATGGCAAAGAGCACTGGAACATTAACTATGGTCCTTTGGTTGGCCTTTCTTCTCTTCTGTGGGAGGATATTTCCAGAACCTTGCTCTGCTGGTAAATACCAGACTTTGCATTTCTGTAAGTTTGGGGCTTTTTTTTTGTACTATTTTAATTTTCTCAATTAGACCAACAGTATTCTTTTGCCCTCCTTACCAGTGTTAAACTGGGCACCCAACTCACCAGATGAGGAAGATCCCCAGAATCTTTTCAGATAAATAGATCTGGTGATTTTATGCAGATTATGTGACTGCTTTTTAAGAGTAAGTATTTGCAGAATCTGCATTTTACTTTACAAGAGATTTAGGGCAGGATCTGTCTTGATATTTGTGCCTGTACAATGCCAACCTATTGTCAGCATTAAAAAAGGAGACTTTCATTAAAATTATAAGTAATTAACTGTTCTAATAGCTTTATATGGGTATCTATTCTTAAGGAACTAGTTTTAGTTCATTTTATATAACCCAACACTACACAATAATAAAGCAGCCTTCTCGTCATCTCAATTTCTTGTGCCTCTTCTACCTCAGATTTGTAATATAAGAGATACCTTTAACCCTGCAATTAATTTGAAAAATTATATATATTTTTCCAAGCAACTTTATTCCAAGAAATGCATCAATTCGATATATTTCCTAATTTATTTGGGTCCTTGTAAAGTTTCATCTGATAGACATAAAACTGTAAGATGATAGCATTGAAATGCAAGTCACAAGCTTCAATTAGGTACAATCAGAAATCATGCGGTGACTTCATTAAGTATCATTAAGAATGATCAAAATATTGCTCTTAGGAAAAATACATCAAAAGCATGCATTTACACATTGATTAAACAGGATCTGCAATTTCTAAAATCTGGTACGAGAAAAAAGAATGTAGTAAATTAAGTGCTCATACCCTACTTAGCAACAAGGGACTGCTTAGCAACCAACAAAGTGAAAAATAATGGATGTGGCAGAGCACAAACTCTCAGCCCCCTTCGAAATGGAAGTATTGGGCAGCCACAGACAGAAACTGAAAGAAATTGCTAGAAAAAAGTAAAAAAAAAAGTGTTTCTTCTCTCAATAAATTTTCCTCGTATCAAAGATAGCTAATCTGACCTATGAGAGAAGCAGCTGGCAACCATAAGCCACTGAGTAATTGTTACAGTCACAACTCCTCAGTCAACTGATCTCCGAGTCCACATTTACCCTCTTCAGTTACACTCTTTGTCCTCTGTGCCCAAGTGTGGGCTCAGCATTCCCTCTTCATGCAGTTTCGGGCAGTTCAGGCTCCAGCATCTACGGAAAGAGTCCATTTCGTAACTGGTCCTTCTCATATGCTTATGTTTCCTGGCCAGATATAAGCAAGGTTCATGCCAGTTGTCCAGATACAACAGAAATCAAGAGGTATGAAGTTTTGCAATTGGACAGTCTGAGCTTAATTACTTGAAATAACATGAGTTTATAGATATACCCTTCAAGAAAAGTTCTCTTAGGTCTCAGTTTCCTAGCTATCATCTTCCTCCAAATGAAATCCTTCAAATCTTTCTCAAAGTAAAATCTTACAGTACTTTGAGTTTAACCCTTTTAGCACTTTTGAACAGAAGTGAATTACTCTTTCTCTTAGAGAGGTGAATTGCAAAAAAACCTGTTAGTTGCCTTGCTTGTTTTCTCAGAAGCCTGCTGAACCAGGATCATGTATTTGAACCACTGATGAGAAAAAAACCTACAGGATTATGGAAGTGTACACAATCATCAGTGGATACTCTGATTCCACGTGGTCTGTCCTGGACAAAATTATGAAGATGCTCTAGTGAGCTACACAGACCTCTAAAAAAGCTGTGCAGAGGACTCCCTTCCAGCACACAATCCTGTAAATGGTTCAGGCTGAACCCAATGGGGCTCATCTGTATTTTCCATATAAGCAAAGATTAGATCACACTAATAACACAGTAATTATTATATTGGCTAAGACCCATAAATCTCTCAAAACAGGTGTTTTTTGTTTGAAGGAACATTTTTCTACATGGTCGCTTGCCTACATCGTGATCACAGATGTTAGAGACTAGCTTCCTCCCTGAATACATGAATCTTTAGATCCCTTCCAAATTTTTATTGCTGTTACTTAGGATAACGGGATATTTATGATGTATATGTACCTCTCTACTTGTATTCTGTAGCTGTGTAAAATCTTGTTTTAGGAACTTCACTGACTATGAATTCTACCATGTAAACAAACATAATCCAAAAAGATATGTACCTTTTCCTCCACTCTTTATAATTTTCTCATTTTCTAATTCAGTTATGTCCCCTTCATAACAGAGGAACAAGATCTCACTCTTTCTTCTCTGGGTTCAACACTTGGCCTTGACAAATACCTGGTTTATTCAAAGATCTCAAAGCAGATAGCAAATATTAAAAGCAGTATTTTCTAAAGTGACCTCAGATTTTTACTTGATTCCTGTAAGGGAATTACAAATATGAGTAGGCATGAATGCATGTTTGTTGTCTATGGTTTACAAATTACATTTCTCCAGACCTTTGTGCAGTATTGTCACAACCCAAACTGGGCTGCCCAGAGGCGATCGTGGTGGTTCTGTGATTCCCTTGGGCTAAATGACGGTGAAACGACACCGAACGATCCATTAAATGCTTTATTGATGGGAAACACCCACCTGAACTCGGAAGGCACCACGATGTGGAGAGGATAAGGGGGACCCTCCCGTTGAGCCGCGGGGTTCAGCACAGACCCCCCTGCTTTCCGAGCTCCTTTCCAGAGCGGGGCCGAGCTGCGGCCGGGTCCCATCTCGCTCTCAGGCTCGGTCAGGGGGTGATGGGCACCAGGAGGCGGCCCGGGCCGGGAAAGCACCGCCACAGGCCCCGCGGGTCCCAACCCAAATACCGGGGGTGTGCCCGGGGCCCCTCGGGGCTGGGGCCGGGCCCCGCCGCTCGTCCCGCCCCCCCGGCTCCTTCCAGAATGTTCTCCGGCTCCCGCGCGGGCGCCGCCGGGGGGGTGGTGGCGAGGGCCCTTTCGGGGGGGTGAGCCCCTTCCTCACAGGGACCTGCGGGACCCTCGGCCCTCAGGGGCGGGGTGCGAGTGCTGCGGCAGCCTCCCGGCTCCGGGCCCTCGGCTCCGCACCCCTGGGGCTGGGCAGGCCCCGGTTGGTCACTGTGGAGACGTGGACGGGTCTCTTGGCAGGGCTCGACTGCCTGCCACCATGTTGGGGGCATCAACGCTTCCAGGCCCTCACAAGTATGTCAATGCTGATACGTTTGCTTACAGTTCAATGAACTCAGGCACGAATAGGTTAAGTGGCTGGCTGTGGTGGGCTGACCCCGGCTGGAGGCCAGGTGCCCCCAAAGCCGCTCTATCATTCCCCTCCTCAGCGGGGCAGGGGAGGGAAAATACAATGGAAGGAGCCTGGGTCGGGCTAGGGACAGGGAGAGGTCACTCAGCAATTACCGTCACTGGCAAAACAGACACAACTTGGGGAAATCAGTTTAATCTATTACCAGTCAAATTAGAGTAGGGTAATGAGAAGTAAGACCTAAATCTTAAAACACCTTCCCCCCACCCCTCCCTTCTTCCTGGGCTCAACTTCACTCCCGATTTCTCTCCCTCTTCCCCCAAGCGATGCAGGGGGACAGGGAATGGTGGTTGCGGTCAGTCCATCACACATTGTCTCTGCCGTTCCTTCCTCCTCAGGGGAGGGCTCCTCACACTCCTCCCCTGCTCCAGCGTGGGGTCCTTCCCACGGCAGACAGTCCTCCATGAACTGCTCCAACATGGGTCCTTCCCACGGGCTGCAGCTCTTCACGCACTGCCCCAGCGTGGGTCCCTCCCCGGGGTGCAGCCCCTCAGGAGCAGCCTGCTCCAGCGTGGGTCCCCCGCGGGGTCCCCAGCCCTGCCAGCAAACCTGCTCCAGCCTGGGCTCCTCTCCCCACGGGGCCACAGCTCCTGCCAGGAGCCTGCTCCAGTGCGGGCTTCCCACGGGGTCACAGCCTCCTTGGGGCACATCCCCTGCTCCGGCGTGGGCTCCTCCCCGGGTGCAGGGGGATCTCTGCTCCCCCGGGGGCCTCCATGGGTGCAGGGCACAGCTGCCTCAGCAGGGGCTGCACCAGGGGTGCAGGGGAATCTCTGCTCCGTGCCTGGAGCACCTCCTGCCCTCCTCCTGCACTGACCTTGGGGTCTGCAGAGTCCTTCCTCTCACATGTTCCCACTCCTCACTCCAGCTGCAGTTTGTGTCCCAATGTTTTTGCTTTTTTTTTTCCTCTTTCTGAACTATGTTATCCCAGAGGCGCTACCACTGTCACTGATGGTCTCAGCCTTGGCCAGCAGCGGGTCCATCTTGGAGCCGCTGGCATTGGCTTTATCAGACATGAGGGAAGCTTCTGGCAGCTCCTCACAGAAGCCACCCCTGTAGCCCCCTTGCTACCAAAACCTTGCCACGGAAAGCCAAGACACTGGCTCAAGGTTGTAGAGCAAAATGATGCCAACACCATGAGCAGACCCCCCGGGTCCTGGTCTCCAGAGTTGTGCTGTATCTGCTTTATTGATTCTCCCTTTACAACCACTCCAACTTGTTAATGGGCTACGAAGCTAATGGAATATTAAAAGAAGCTTAAGAATTTTATCTATGGAGGTTGGCTGGCTGCTTAATTCTACAAAAGGAGGTTTAAACAAGAGAGAGAGAGAGAGAAAGAAAGGAATAAAAGGAAAAAGGAAAAATGTCAGAACTGATTGATTAAGGGAAGAAGTAGGTACCTGAGAAATGCCTGGTCTGATGCCAGTACTGGTTCAGGTCAGACAGGGCTATTTTTAAATTATTTGGTATTTTCGGAAATTGATTACTTGGCTAACACATTAAGAAGTAGCTCTACACATTCATTTAATGGGCCAGTGCCTCTTGTACAGGTCTGGAACAGTCACATTCAATCTCATCTACTCCTCGTTAAGTAGTGTTTTCTTCTTCAGTGTGTTTATTTACTGCCAATGCTGTAAGCATAAAATATATAACAAAAAATAAATAATACCTTAAATAGTCTTTTAGCCATATGGGCCTTCAGGACAAGTGACTTCACTTCAGGCCTTGTGAGCTGAGTAGACTCAGACATCAATTCTCATTCTTTCATATACCTGCAAATTGAGCAATACTTTCTTTTCATACTGTTAGCTTTTTAATACATAGCCACCTCAGTCTAAAGCCACCCTGAAACAAAACATGGTAGGTTCTTACAATAAGCAAAGACAAATGAATAATGAGCCATTTTAATTTGATGACGCTGTATGCAGTAGAGTAAGAGCAGAGTATCTTAGGTGAGGGAAAACCAGTAAAAACTTTTGGAGAATAACTAAGAGTCTGCTGATGTCAATTAATGTGCAGGTAGGGCTTGGCTATTGGACTATTTAACTTTTTTCACTGACTTTCCCATACAAGATGATAGTCAGGGCTACATTTCTAAGAAATGGCATCTCCATTTTTCTAAAAGACATTTCTATTAAAGGCACCCCTAACGATAATAAAGATCTTTCTTAACCAAATCATCAACAATTACATGGTCATGGCATTATCTGCTGTAATGCTAGGAGTAGCCAGATGACTGGAACTAGGTAAAACATTTCAGTTACAGGAGTACCCTACTTTGATGTCACATCAGAGTTTCAGGAAAACACACAGAGGAAGGCTGCAATAATAACACCACCACTGCCACCACCACAACCTGACCATGAGAAACTGCATTCTCAGCATGAATAATAGAGAGCTCTTACCTACACTTAGGCCTTCCTTCCACCTTACTTATTTTTAATAAAACAACATGGCAGGAAAGCTCAAGCATCACAGCCAGTGAGGGAGAAACAGATTTTCAGTACCTCAAGTTAGATGGTTAATTTTTAATGTGGGTATTTGACTTATGCTCCCAGGTTTAGAAAGGTTCTCCTTAGTCTTTAATTTCTCTGAAAGGATCATCTTGCGAGGCTTGGTATGCCTTTGTCTGTTATTGCCTTCAATGAAAGCCAAGGCTGTTGCAAACCATGAAATGGAGAGTCTTCTGTTGTTGCGATGGCAGCCTAAATTATGTTTCTGTAGAAGCTATTCAGTGATTCTCTCTACAAAGTGTAAATAAACAACTGCACAGAACAGTTCTACTTGAGCAGGGCTGTACTACAAAAAGACATAGCCTGCTCTCTAGGATATGCCTTCCCATACCTCGCTTCTCGTTGTTCATAATGTGTGCTGACCCTGTTTCAGAAGTGACCTGATAGGTTTAGTAGTGGACTTGGTAATGTTAGGTTAATAGTTGGACTGGATGATCTTAAAGTCTTTTCCAACCTAAATGATTCTATGATTCTATGATTCTATGATTCTATTTCTATGATCCTATAACAAAGCTGAGATCTACTCTGAAGAAAAGTTTTCCCTGCATGCTTGGGTTCAAAATCCAGGCTTGAAATGACATTGTACATCTCTTAAAAAGATTCCTTAAACCTCCTCTAATTCCATACTACTGTAAAACACAATGAAAAATCAATTTATTAATGTTTTTACTACTTTATTATCTTGAATGTTATAATGATGATGATGGAGAATAAAACTATCATCAGCCTCAGTGATACCTTATGAGTTACCTTTCTGTTTAATTTCCTCAGCAGAAGGTATATAATTTTATTTTTCAGTGGAACTATTAGTAATTTTTTATAAATGTCAAATATTGACTTTTTGATGAATAAGTAATTCATCAATTATTACAGAAAATTGAATGAAAAATCAATGTTGCAGAATTAAACAGAGGTGAGAGAACAGCCTTTACTCCTTTGTGTTAAGGGGATGTGCAGAACATGTTGGATCTTATAATCAAGTTCTATGACTTACACTCATCCGGTTTTTGGATACTCACTAAATGCCTGCTCTGAAGTATATTTCTACACCAAGTTATGTTTCAGTAGTTTATTTCAGTTTTCTTGTCCATTGGCTATGCCTCTGCAGTTCCCTAAGTCTTTTAAAACAAAAAAACATAGTTAAGGTTTTTTTTTTTTTTCTTCTGTTGTACATATCTGGCCCTTGCAGGACCTCATTGCTTGCCAAAGACACTGTACAAATGGAGAACCAGAAAATAGCTCTCAGGTCATATTGCTCACGCCCAATGTTCAGGCTCAGCATAGACCTCATTATTCATTGCTTGGTAGACCCAGAGGTTTATCCATTCCAGCAATAAATATTTCCATAATCTAATAGATCTCACAGTAAGGTGCATGCTGTAATATTTTAACACATTTTTGTTTCCTTGATTTCATCCCATCATTCCTAATTATACCCCCTATGAATCTCTTGCTAAATCTCTTTAATTGCACAATTGTATATTTTCTTTCAACTCAGTCAAATGATATGTACCTAATTCAGCTCATCAGGTTTTACATTTTCTTCAACATGGAAGAAACTACTCACCCTTCATTCCTCAAGAACTAAAAAAATCCTCCAGCGTACCCCCAAAGGATGTTTCTGGATTAGAGGAGTTCACAATACAGGACTGACATTCTCAGGGCAGAGGAATGTGGCATTTGCTACAAAGCATTAAAAACCTTGTTCCCTCACATTTAATACTTGCAATTATGTATTATTTAAGTTTCTGAAAAAAAATTAAGAACAAAATTGCTTTTTATGCCACTTCAGAAATAACTGGATTTGTTACTCATTGCAATGATAATCACTTCCATGTCTACCCACCAAGAATCTTGAACCCATCTTTATAGGTGGGGATCCTGAGGCACAGAAGCACAGTGGAACTCAGCAGAGGTCAAACAAATCATTACTGCTGGGAACAGAAACAACATTGCTTCTGTTTCACTGAAAATACAGCATTTCACTGTCATAATCTTCATTCACAAAGCCACATCCTGTTGTTGTCATTGAAAAACTTACTCATTTATTGTTTGCAGAGATTAATAAGGAGAAGCTCTTGTATCAGGTGTTCTTGGGGCATGAATTTTGAACCATGCATACATTTATATCTAACTCATGAAATTCTGGGATCATTGAACATTTTTGTCAATGTCTAGTGGTCATCCGTATGTCCTGGTATAAAAAAGACTGCAAACCTAATAACAATTTCAATATGGATGTCTTCACTAAAATATTCCTCCAAGAAAATTTTGCACCACTATCTGAACAATTGTCATTATAAACCTAGAAAGTCTGCGTAACAATACCTGGGTCTTTAATAATAAGACAATACAGGTAAGAAACACGATTTTTTTGTTTGTAAAGCTAAATAAACTTCATTGTTACTTTCATTCTGAAATGTATTACTTTATAGTTAATTCTCTTACTGTCATTATTTAAAACACATAGAAAACACAGACTTTTCGAAAAAACAGAGTGGAAGTTAATTATTTAAAGGTTCCATTTCATAGCTTCAGAAAAAGAAAATAAACAAATTCATTATTATTAATTGACAATATTTTACCAGTGTGTAGGGGCCCCAGTGAACTAAGCATTATGCAAGCCACAAAACACAGAATTAAATCTTGACTCTGGTAAAATGAGTACAATAATTCTATCAAGTTCACTGAAAATTTCATCCCTGGCTAGATACAGTCCCTCTTCTGAAGAGTATTCAAAATTTGGTCCCCAGTTTTGGCACACACAAAATATGCATAAGTTTTCTCAGGTGATTAGTAAAGCTCCTTTTTTATTCATCCCCAGCACCAGAACAAATTAAAAAGATAAAAGCATTGCAGGGACTGGAATGAAGTTGGATTAGTTGTCTGTCTTTATCATCTGTGATAACTTTACTCAAGGTTACACGGGTTTTTAAGAACTAGATTGGGGGTTAATTTAATAGATGATGTAATCAGTGGGTGTAATAAACAAATCTGAGGAAAAGGGGAAAGAAGTCTTGCAGTAATGCGAATGGATATTTAAGAGGGACAGATTGGTGCTCCATTTATTTGTGAATGTTTTATGTTGGAAATAAACTGCATGTAGATCAGACCAGAATGAGCTCATGGCATGGCTCTCTTTCTTCAGGATGTGTCAGCTTCTTTTTCTGACTTGCTGTTGTACTGTGAATGCTGCAGGAAACTCTTACTTCCCTGTGCTCTTCTTATCAAGATCACTTTTTCATTTTAACTCTTAAAAAATCTACAGAACTGAGTTTCATTTCTAAAGTTTAAAAGGCTTGTACTTTCTTGAATGTGAAGCTGGAATAAGGACAGTGGGTTTCCCGAGTGAGACATTCCCCAGCACAAGAGTCTTTTCTATGTGCTGTTGCAGGGCAGTCACTAGACATACCGAAATGCCAGGATGAATCCATGTGCTTCCTCTGTCTGCCAGCGTTGGCATCATGGCAGATCACACAGCTTTACTTCACTCTGTCTGGAAAGACTTTGTTTCTACAGTCAACTTAAGAACGGAATCAACTGAAGTTGGAAACAGGAGTTTCAATACTTACTTTCCAGTACCCAGTATCTATTATTCCATTTATTCTAGAGAGACTCTGAGCCTTAACCTATGACTGAACCGAGTATATTCTGGATATCCAAGGTCTCAGTTACCCTCTATTTCAGAAAAGGACTTGAACATTTTGCTGAATTTAATGGTATAAATTTGCCCTTCTGATACAAATTTCTGACTTACAAGAATTAGTATGAATAATGAGTAACTTAGAAATAAAACCCAAAGCAACAGCCACATCCTGAAACACATTTCTCTTTGAAGCTCAGGGGTTGATCACTGCTGAGGTTCTATGAGGATTTTCAACAAACCTCCAGAGGGGCTTACAAGTGGCTGGAGCTTGTGTTGGCCATCTGGATGGAGGTCTTTACACACTGAACACGTTTCGCCATTAGTGCTATTGTCAGGAGAAAAATACCTAGATCACTTGTTACCCTAGAAAGATGAAAATGCACCCACCTGCTGCAAACCCATTACAGTCAAATACAGACTAACGGCATCAACTTTTATTTCCCCTCCGCCTCTCCATTCTCCATCATGAAAGCAAACAAATAACTAAAAACCACGTATGTGGCATCTAATTTATCCTTGTACTTGTAATTTATTAGTACTGTCCATCTACTTTTTAATGCCTCTGCGGCAATGATGATGATTTTCACTTCTCTCATCTGACTATTAAAATAAATCTTCAACAAAACCTGAGGAATGGGGAACAGCTTAAGAGGTGCTATTGTTCAAAGTTAGTCTTTTCTACTTAGTCCGGTGTTGTATCATTCATCCATGCTTTGAAATCTAAAATTAGGGAAGGTAGGGCTGGAAAGAGAATAACAGACCAGTGACAAGACCACTCTAAATCTCCATTCTTAAGAGATAAGGGGGAAAAACACACCTAAACCCATATTTTTTCATATACTTCCTTTTCTGGTTATAACAATAGCACAGAAAACTGGCACTTAAAGCTGGATTGATCACTGGGTAGATGACATATAGCCTTTATGAGTGGGGGAAAGAAACTGATAAATGTTTTTTTTTCCCCTTCACAACCTTTTTCTAAAGCTGCAGAAAATGTGTCATGCATAAAAAGTATGCAATTTTCATGTAATTAGAGGAACAGGAGATGAAAATGAGTTCCATCAGAGCAATCAAGGATGGTAATGTGGCATGGATTTGTCAGTGCCTATTTGTCATGAAAGCAAAACCCAACAAGTGTTCTATATTTTATTTCATTATTATCATTACTATACGTTAAAAAAAACACTTTTAAAAAAATCAACAAAATATAATTTTATAATTGTGGTATGAAAGCAACCAGCAACCCCCTGAATAAACTAAAATAATCTCAATTTTTTATAAAACTTGTTTGTTTTGGTTTTATATTAGAGACTAGGTTCGCTTTGTTCCTTCAAAGAGAGTAAAAACACTGAATAATTTTTATGTTATTGTAGTTTTGCTCCAGTACCATCTCTGGGTTAGCTGCTTCCATTCTGCAAATCCATATAGCAACCTCTGCTCTGTTAAAGAGTCCCACTAGGTAATAACTGAGGCATCCAAATTAGGAGTGCAATCATCCTAAATTGCCCTATAATCTGTCAGAAAAAGAAGTGCATCCCACTATGCCTGAGAAACGTGTCAATTCCTGACCTGTCTCCACCTGCCTATAGAGGAAGGTCAAGTAAGTAGTCTCCTAAATTGTGTAACTCGGGTAAGCACCTAAAGCTAGCCAGGGTGAATCTGAGCCTTTTACAGAAACTTCAGCAATGTCACTCTCCATTGGTCCTGTTACACCTTCACTTCCTCCCTGGACACCTCAGGTAGCAAATAAAAATATAGCTCCCTTGCATGGTAGTGGCCAGGCCTCTGCATTTTATCAACAGCAATTAAATGACCAAAGGGACGAAAATGTTAACTCATGTTGTCTGTTTTCTCGACACTTCCATGGAGAGTATAAATTCACTAGAACTGCTGCTGTATGTTTGCATAGTGCCTGGGGACAACACTTATAATAAAATAATAAAAGCAAGAGCGCTGTAAATCAGTGTCAGTAATAATAATTCAGGATGATAAGATCTGCCTTGCAGGGTCAGATCAAAGGTCTATCTAACCTAATATTCTGTTGATGACAGTGGTCAAAGAGAAATACTTAAGGAAAAAAAATAGCAACGAGGCAAATATGCAGTGGTTGTTCCCCTGGTTTATTCTCTCAGCTTCTGGAAAATCTGTGGTTTAGAGGCTGATGACTCAAACAATGATATACATGGTTAATATGGTTCAATTTATTTCTGGAAGGAAGCACTAAGCATTTACAACAGTTAGTGACAGCTTTAAAAATTGCTGCTCAGGAAATATCCCTTCATTTATTTCCTATAAATATTTTATTTTATTATAGTCTAGTTATGCACCAAAAAATATAGGCATTATACACAGACGGACACACTCCCCAATTTGTTACAGGCTACTTTGATCAGAAATGCAGAGCCCTGTAGTTAAAGGTTGCTGACAGTTAATATATTCCCTGTTTTCTCCCTTTGGGCTGAAGGTGGGAGACAGTTGCTCTCAAGTTGCATATGGCTCTCTCGAGCCATCCATGATAGGTCTTTTCTCAGTCTTTCAAGCTGGCATATGCACAGATTTCCTGCTAATGCAATAGGAATAACAAAAACAAGAACCTGAGAAGACAGAGAGTAGAAAACTGTTATAAATGGTTGCTTGAGTATTCTGAATGATGGATTTCTCCTGATGGTACTTGCTGAGGGAGTGCATCTGAGCTTGCAGCAGGGAAGGAATTGCTGACGTCTCCCCAGATGAGCTGAATGGCGATTGTGTGTCTTCATGGATGGTGCCGTTGTCAAAGAGCAGACCATACACTGCTGAACCACGCAGCCCTCTGACCTAAAAATCCCTGCTGCATTCAGTGTACTTGCTGTACGCTGGTACCGGAGGAGTCGGTATTTTTCCACTGGTGTTTTCATTTTAGAAGCACATAAGACACAAAGCTAAAATACTTATTCAAGGAAAAACAATCTTTTGCTTTGCTGGGAAAGGAGTTTGGCAGTCACTTCATAAGACAAAGACTTTGTGAACTGCAAAAGCTCATATCTGCTGTCTTATGTCCACGGGAAGAACCAAGAGATTCAGTAATTGTTTGCTTCTCAAAAAAACCCAAAACAAAGCCCTGAAACAGAGCAACGCTTACATTGAGGGTTCGGTTTGGGTTGGAAAATATAGGAGTATTTTGTGGGCTGAAAGTAAGTTGAAGAAGGTAAGTCAAAATTCCTGGAGGAACATGACCGAGAGAGTAGCTGGTTTTGGTTGTTGGTTGTTTGGGTTGCTGCTGAGTGGGTTTTTTTGGACACACACACACACAGTCTTTCACGAGAGGAACTAGCATGTGATATCTGCCGTTACTTTAAAGCATGACCTTCTGCCATACCTGGCCAGCTCCAGTGGCAAATAAGAGGAGCCATGGCCTCACTTCCTTTTCCATTTGAAGCACCTAGGACCGGCAGTGCCCAACTGACTCAGTGCTCAAGCTCCTTGCTCAAACTGATCCTTGACTAGTGAAGAAACTGAGAGGAAAGTTCTTCTAAAACTATCCTCCATGTGCCAAGAACCATCATGATCTTGTCCTAAACAGGGGAAAATTCATTTCTCCCTTGGGAGCCCACTCAGGTGCTGGTCCCATCTCTGCCTGTGGAAGCTGGATCTGTGTGATGGACTGGCTCATTGCAGGGCCTCTGGGGCAGAAGTGAATTTCATACCTCCCTAGCTTTCAGTCAGTCTGCCTTTTGCATGAATATACACGTGACTTCAAATGGTCTCAGTAAAATAAAATTAATGACATTTATCACTAATTAGCTAATAATATAATTATCTAGACTAGTTAAAAAATAATCATGAGAAGGAAAAAATATCTGGGGAAGAATTATTCAATTTAGTAAACTTTTTTTTTTTTTTTTAATTGAGTAATTATTCTTCTAAAGCCAAGATTTGCTGGGAGGAGAAAAAACCCTTCAAGCATTTTTTCCATTACTTCAGCTCTGCATAAGGTTTGGATAAAATATTAACTATACCATGACAGAAGAAATGTTTTACAGTTAAAATGAACAAAGTGGTTTTATTTTCTTTTTTAAAATCTTTTTTCTAGGGAAACAAAATTATGCAGGCCTATTTAAACCCTACAGCAAGATAGGAGCCATGAGGCGTTCTCACTTCTCCATAAAAAAGAGAGTCCTATACTAGAGGAAATGGGAGAAAATGTAGCGAGGGAAATGATGCCAGTCAATGGCTTGACTTTCCAGACACACAGTTCTGATGGTCAAACCCATATGGTCATTGGGGTGTCAAAAATGGAAGAACAAGTAATTATAAAGTGGTAAACATTACCACAGAGCATCCGGTGGACACCAAGAAGGGGCAGAGAACAAGGAAACCTGGAGAGTAATTTTCCATCCAACCTGAAGAGGTGGCAATTGCTTTTTTTGGTGAGTTTCCAGTTACGTGTAGTCCAAACTCATCTGTGAAAGTTGGTGAGCTCTCACAGTCCATTGGGGCCAGATATGAGGGTTTGGGACCTGGTTTCTTTTCTCCTATGAGCACACATGTCTTCTGTTTTGACATGAATTATTAGAAAAAGGAGAGTTCACTTGGTTAACATCTTTTTGCATCATCTCTTACCAACAGGAGCATTCACAGTTTTCCAGGCAAAAATAACATCTGTATGTGCATATGTAGTAAGCATATTACATTCTGGGAAGTGTCTGCACAGTTGATCCATGTTCCCTAGGCATTTCAGATTTGCTGGGTCAAAATGCAGCAATTCATATGTATGTATGTATGTATGCTTTCTCAAAAGTATGTGCTAGGCAGCTACAGTGTACATGTTTTGTGGGATTTCTGGAATTTTGCTTAAAAATTGAAGGTATTGCATGTGTTTAAAAGCATCTGTTCTGCTGGGACTGAGAGATACCTGGAAGTTTTAGATAAATACAGAATATAGCTATATGGAATATATCTTCTGATGGGAAAGAAAGCAAGCACCTATTCCAGCTGTGACTCTTGATGGGGTGGCTTTCTCTGTAAACCTGGGGTTTTCCTCTCTGCAGAGATGCCAGGACATTAGAAGCAATGGGGAAATGAAAAAGAGGTAATTCATTGCAAAATAGAACCAGTTCCCAATGGTGAAACACAGTACTGCCGTTTCTGGTGTCCAGTGAAATCTGAATCCAGACATTTTTCTCATGGGGCATGGGGAGAAAAAGGGAAGCTCAACAATTTACAGCCTCCGAAGGAGAGATATAAAAGTGACAGGACAGAAGTACCAAGAAGGACCAAGTGATCTTCAGGACTAGCTCCCAACCCCCAAACAGTAAGAGATGTAGAACTGCTTTTTACCATTATCTGAAATGTCTCTATGTCTCTGATTCCCCTTAATGTGTCCCTCAGCTTCCTGATCACTGCATCAGACATTTAGAAGGAAGAAAGTGTCCATTTTAAGGCAGATTTGACTCTGTCATGTTATGCAGCTCTTATTGATACCAGGGGAAGTTGAGTATGAATGAAGCAAAGACACGTTTTAGCCATAAAATTTCCAGAATCCTCACTTGCTGCTTTAACATGTCAATATTCTCCTTGGTATGTGGCTTTGGCATCTTATTCTTTCTTGTCAGGGGAGATGGGGGAGTAACAGAATGTGGACACAGCACTGAACACAAAGGTGGCACAATCTCATTTGCTTCCCTGGCATGATGATTTTTTTGTAGTATTATTATTATGTCTTCTGGTCATGACTGTTGTTCAGCCACCTCCCCCCCCACCCCCCCTTTCCACCCTCCTTCTGCTTCCCAGAGATGAGCAACTTTGCCATCCTTATTGAGTAAATAAATAAATAAATTTCTGCGAGACAGCTTGTAAGAATGTTTGATAATCTGAACCATTACGGAGGTGAAATTTCATTACACAGATGGTGACATCCCAATGTCTATCATCAAAACACAGCAGGTAGAAACGATCAGCTAGGCCCATTCCCCACTATAAAATTACACTTACATTAATGTCACTCTAGATTTCATTATGCGGAAAATGATATTGCACAGGTCTCTGGCATGAGGGAGACTGGGAGAGGAGGAAAAAAAAAAGGAGAGATGAGAATCTAGGCGAGGGAGTGGGGGGAGGACGGTTGGGCACAGCAGAGAAGCAGAACATGGGCTGGGAATGACCGGCTTTGCCAACAAAATAAATACACAACCACATCAAAATCTTGCAGTCTTTGCTGCGGTGTCATGTCGCTTCCTGATTGTCTTCAACCCCAGCTACCACTTCAGGTTCTGATGGAGTGCTTAGAAGCCCTCCTGTGGGAATGAGGGAGCTTCACAATTAATTTGGATTAATAAGACCTGACAGTCTTAGTTTAGTGGAGAAGGTACTACACTGTTTCAGGAAGTCTCTTCTGTACGCTGAATGTACAGGCAGAGGTAAGCCCTCATACACAGATGAACGCATATATGTGATCGCACATGTGTGGTGAGCAACCTCCCCATGGGAGTGAGGATTTTGAGCAATTACTAACAGCAGTTCCTGTGGTGTCATTGTTGCCATGGGCAAATCTGAGTTTCTTTCTATGTAGCTGAACACGCTGTCCACTAGAGAGAGATATTTGTAATAGAGATGTGTTTGTAAGAATGATAATAATTAGGTATCAAACAGTTTGGGACCTGTCAATCAAACTAGGGAAAACATCCCCTATTTTTTTTTTTCTTTTCTCTTTTTTCTTTTCTCTTGTCTCTTTTATCTCTTTTCTTTCTTTTTTTCTTTTGTCTTCTTTTTTCTTCTTTCTTTTATCTTTTTTCCTCTTCCTCTTCTTCTTCCTTTTCCTTTTCATCTTACAGGGAGGCTCAGCTTTTCAGTTAATATGAGACTGACATTCAAAAAATATCTATACAGAATTATCAAGCTCAGAGCCTTTTTATTTCCCAGATTTAGACTTTTGGGTAAAAATCCCAGTAATATCTCTCTCTCATTTTTGTGTTTTTTTTTTTTTTTTTTTTTTGAGACTGGGTTTGGAATGTGAAACCTACTTTCAACAAAAAATCCAAATGCTTTGGAAGTGTTACGCTTCTTTGGAAGTGTTACTTTTCTTTGAAAGCGTTACCCTGCTATGAGTTTGACACTTCTTGTTTAAAAAAAAAAATCCCCAAAAGCTAATGCTGTTCTTTTTCAGGATAAATTGACCACAGTCAGAATATTTCCATCTGAAATATTTCTGTTGACACTTGTCTATGCTTGCCTTAGCTCTCGTGAAGACTCTTGGATATTGTAATTCAGGTAACTCAGTTGCCATTCACCAATAGGATCCAAACATCATGGCTTGATTAAATATCCCATGATGCAATGGACACACTGGTTGCACCACCGCAATTATCACTGGACCATTGTTGCTGTGGTGCATGCTAGAGGACATCATTCAGCAAGGACACATCTGAAATAGAGTCACAAATTAGCACAGCAGCTCTTAGGAATATGGGTTAATGCTAAGGAAAAGTGACACAAAATATCTGAGGAGGTTTCACACATGAAAACAAAATAGTGTGGGATGCTAGAAATGGTTCATTTTGGTTTAAAAATGTCATCAGGAAATATTTTGTTATTTCTGAGTTTAATGTTCTTACAGAATCTACCACTACTTCTACTTTTTGCCCTAATCTGGAATAAGAACAAGTCCTGATACCAGAAAATACACTCACAGGACAGGAAATTCACACTTAGGGTTCTCACCTGTCTTTCTCTCAGCAATCCCACATTTTTTCACTTAGAATCCAGGTTAATTTTTAAATCTCTCTATCCTGTATGTTAAGTGATGAGACATGACAGAATTTCCTAGTCTTATCAGTAAACTGTATGATGCTTCAATCTTATATTTCCAAAAAGACTAAGGCACAGATTCATAGCATAGTAGGAAACAGTATTCAAATTACCCTGGGCTCTCATTATACTTAAGGGAGAGTGAGTAGTACTTTGAGAGAATAACTTGCATAGTAAAATAAATATTATCTGGCTTTAGAAGTTCAAGTTGAAGGTGTCTACATGTTAGCTAGATCAGGCTGCTTTTATAATCAGTGGGAATCTGATCAATAGAGTGAACAGGGTTTAGGGTATGATACATCTAAGCAAATCTAGGTGTGTACTTTAGGATGACCTGAACCTCATCTGAAATATTCTACACATATCTGTCAATTATATGAGAACTACTTCTGACCTCAGATCACAAGTTTAGTGTCTATAAACATTTGTCTCCATATTAGACTAGAGTTTCATAGTAATATTCTAAAATATATCTAAAAAAAAAAAAAAAAAAAAATGGGCAATTCTGAAAATGTTCATCTACATTAAATTCTAAGAAATCAGAGACCTTAATTTAAATGAGACAATAAACTCTTAATATCTAAAGTTAGATGAGGTGACTCTCACCGAAAACCTGAGAAATTTTGATTTTGGGGTTCAAAATCCTTAGAACTGATAAAACTTTGTGCGCATATATATACACACACAGACACCTGCACACACTAACATATATGTGTGCAAGCATTCTGACTAGAGGAATGGCTTTAATAAATAGTCATCTGGCAAAGGTTCTTCCAATGAAATTTTACGTCCAGTTTTGCAAAGTGAAAGGTATGAATATTTTAGACAAACATTTGAAGACTAGTTCAAATAGAGTAAGAACCTTTATGTTTTAAGCATTGCTGTGTTACATCCTTTATTAAGCAACAGTATCCAGGGTACAAATAATGGATCTTCTTTGCATTTCATTTAACAAATATATTGATTGAAGTCCCTTTTCAAACCTCAGCAGACGGGATGCTTTAGGGGTAATTTTTTCAAAGGAAGTTTACATGGGGATTTAACCAGCCAACTTCCCTTGAAGTTAGCAGGAACTATGTGACTAAACCGATACGCTACTTTGAAAAGACGCCCCTAAACACCTCATGTTGAATTGCTGGAAGTCTTTGAACTCAGCAGGATCATTGCTTGAATAAGAAGTGGTGGTTCAGATCCAACATATCCATCAGTTATAATAAAGTGCTATAAATGGGACAAACAGTGCATTTGTCCAAAGAGAAAGGGAAGGTTTGGGTAGCATAGAGCCAGTAGATTTGGCATTAAATCTTTTCTTCCTCCTAATTCTGTCTTGGAGAACACTTCTGGGAACATCATAGATGAAGTGGTTTCATTAAAATAATTTTCTTCAGTCAGTTACTAGTAAGGTGGTCCCTAATGGATTTTACTGTAGTACATTTTAAAGCAGACCTTCACTTGTTCTAAGTCATTTATAGACAGCAAGATGATGACCAATCTGAAGCTAAGGGCAAAGACCTACAACAAGGAGAAGATTCTCTCTGGAGACTGCTCTGACCTAAGACATTATTACTTTAGGATTACTCAGAATTTGATTCAAGCAGTTCACTGTATAACTGTATCATAATTTTCCTGCTGACTTGTTTATCATCCTGGACAGGAACTAATACATGATTAAGTTGAGTCAAGAAGGAATCACTTCCTATTCTTCTTTGTCTTCATACATTGCCTCTGCAGGATCTCTGTGTCCTCTCCATCTCCCATGGAGAAGAAATAGAAGTCTCATAGATGACTTTTATTGGTCATGCTGAGTGGGAACACACAGCAAAGGTCAAATTCAGCCCAAATTATTTCAGACCATAATGTCATTCCCTGAATAAGCCTTCCTTTGTACTTTATAAAATCTTTAAAGGAAAGTACTTTGAACCATTCAATTGGAGAATTCTGATTTGACTTAGTTTATGCTCCTGATATAAAAGAAACATTATATTCTTTCAGGAGGAAAATAAAAGGGAAATATTAAACATCGCTACAAAATATATAGATTAAAATTAAAAAATACGTAGCACAGCTATAGGAAATGTTAGCCTGGCAGCATTAGTTTGATAGAAATATTATGCCCAGGAATACATTGTCATTAGATGCGATTAAGGTAATCTTCCTAAAATTAGACAGACAGACAGATATGTACCATTGTTATCTCCTGCAGCTGCCTGCCTACCAGATTTGTGACATTTTGGGGGGTATCTTTTCAAAGCAGCATAGAGTTTTAGCTGCATGACTCTCAGAAACATCAACAGAAGCCGATCGATTAAATCGCACACTTGCCCTTGCTTTGAAAAATTTTCCCCTAAGCATCCTGTCTGTTGAGCTTTTGGAAAGGACTTCACAGTTTACATGTAGACAAATGTAGAAAATATTCAATCTATATTAAAAGTTAAATTAAATTAAAATAGAATAAGAATAAGACTAAAATAAAATAAAACAAAGATCAGCATTTCCACTTGTTCCCTGCTCCCTTGATTTCTGCTCTGGTATTGTGAATGCATTCCAAGCTTTGTTACATCCATCAGGGATGGTACAGATGGACATTTTGCCTGTCCAACCTGACTCAACCGCTTGAAGATTCATCAGAGAGAATCTGTTGGCAATTGAAAATGGATCCAATCCAGAGCCAGCAGATTTTGTCTCTCTAGAGGAAAGCAGGACTGTAAAGGGCAGACTAGACTGGCAAAAATATTTACTTTTGTATTTCATCACTTCAAATTTATAATGGGACAAAATGCCTTTAAAACTTCACCTTTTTAATAAGATACTAACAGAGATTTTCAGTGCAATTCATTCGCTGGCACTGGCATGTCAGATGCTTGAAAGCGGGAAGCATTTTAAGCTAAAAAAAAAAAGGAAAGAAGAAAAGAAAAGAAAAAGCAATCAGCAGGGTGACATATACTTTATTAGTCCTCTTCAAAATCACTTCCTCCCCCTTCTCCCTTTTATATTTCTTGTCTTTCTATGTGCTCTCCTTGTTACATTACATCCCTCATTTTAGGCATTTTAATCCCTCCAAAGGGATGCATCCCAGTGGCACAGACAGTTGTAAGGCACAATTCTCAGCTACACCATGCTCTTTTATAGTGCTGCGGCAGCGAAAAGCGGCCTTATAGCCCATGGAACTGGCCACTGTGGAATATCCTTCCCGCTATGCACAAAATGGGGTTTCAGAATGCAAGTAAAGTCAGCACATTGGCTATATAATGGCCTCTGTCCCATCTCCCAGTGTAAAAGACCCCATGCCTAAGGTAAGCATGGGGAATGAGGAAAGGGGAGCTTGCTTGGAGTCTTTTCATGGCCTTGAGAGAAAAATTCCACAAAATTCAGGTTGCGATAAAAATCAGGCTACTCAAAAGCCCTAAAGGGTAGCTTTTCGCTCCTGAGTGAGCCATGGTGCAATGAAGAGAGTCAGTCGTTTATTACCTCTTGTAGAAATGTAGGGAAGTCCGCAGAGGCTTTTCTGGGGTAAATATGAATATGTGGAATTTCCTTACTTCACACTTGAGGAACTGTCAAACATAAGTATTCTCCTGACTTCTCATATTCAGCAGCTGGGGGGAGTTTACCTATTTTTGTATTTACAGGTGAAAGTCTTGTTTGCACCATAGTCAAAAAGACTTTTCTGTGTTTTCTATTTTTTTGTACTTGAAGGTTTAGATGGTCACCACACTCTCTTTCTAGATCTGATAGGGATATGTAACTTGCCTTGTCCTTTTCTTCTGGGCCCCGTTTAGTCACTTGTTAAACAGCACTGGAGTTGGTCAGAACATTTTTCTTCCCAGGTTTCATACATTTGCTCCATCTCTGTGCTTCATCTATCATGGATACTGTTGGTACTCATATGAAATGAGCTCTGTTTCCTTCTCGCTCACCTCAGGGAGCATATGTAGTCTGCAATCCTTTGTAGAGATGCAATTGATGAAGCCATGCGGAAAGTGCAGAATCAGGATAACCTTTCTGCTGGTTCTGCTCTCCACTAATGCCCTCGTTGAAACAGTGAGTCATCCCTCAGCTATGCCACTCCATTTGGGCACACTAAATAATCCTGATGTAAATGTTCACAGCCACATGAAGTACACCGTTGAGTGCTCAATAGCAGGCACACTTCACTGCATATTGTCAGTAGACTCTGTGTATGTAATTTATTCCTCTCAAAAAAACACACTCTGAAAACATAACTAACTACAACACAATTTCTCAAGAGTTGCTCTGCAATGAAGGTGCAGAGTAGACCTTTACCACATTAATGGCTGCTGGGAATCCAAGTGGCTTTCTCAGCCACAAAATGGAGAGGAACTTCAGGCTCATCTGGCTTGGTGCTAAGCACCAGCCACAAGATGTGGCATGTTCTCAAGCCCCATCAATTTCAATTGAATTGAAAGCCCCTATTTCCCATTATTCTCTTCCTCTTAGGAAAAAGTTTCCTATTAGCTCCAGTGAGTTTTGGGTCAGTACTCCCTAACTACAGAAACCAAAAGGGAGAGGGGTTAAAATGGCGTTATGTACCTTTGTGCCTCCCACATTCTCAGTCCTGACCAGCCCCTGAAGGAAGGTAAGGCAGCCTCAGGGTGGCTAGAATGTATATTCTGCATGCAATATTGCATACCTTTTAAATGCTGCTTTGTAAAAGTGGGTGGATTTTATCCTTTTACATTTCTATTTTTTTTTGTATGTTCTGGAGATTAGAAAGGAAACGATATAGACCATTTCCAGCTCCTAAGCATTTACCACTATGCTTTCCTACTTCTCCCACACCCTCCAAAAGTACCTTTAGTAAGCTGTTTTCAGCTGTTTACTTTAGCACGTTATTTAAATTAAACCAGAAAAGTGATATTGCAAACATTAGTTGATTCTACAGTGATGCCCAGTATATTATTTAATTAGAAGCTTTGGTTCCTTTAGGAAAAAGTTCTTGTGCAAATGTAAGCTTCAACCATATAAAAGTATGAATATATATGAAAAAATACATGTATGTACATATATATGTGTGCATGTCAGTAATGTTAATATTGGGTTTATTATTTTATTATTTTATTATTTCACTATTTATTGTTTGTGGTTATTTCTTCTCTTGTTTTTGCTTTTTCCTACTCTTTCCTCCAGAAAAAAAAGTCATGTCACTTACTGTTAGAAAACATAACAGGTTTGAAATCTATTTTCTTCTCTTTTTAATCCTACTTTAATCCTTTGGAGCTATAAACCAAGGAAAATGCTTATTTTCTACTGTATATATTTACAGCTTCTATTCTAAATAACTTTAGTGCTTTAGGATTTGCAATCACCATAATTTCCTGTACAGAGGAAAAAAGAAAATCAAACTTTTAAGCCCCACAGGGAACAATTCAGCTCCAGTGGGTTCTTTAACGTAAGATCCATATAAAAGCAATCAGAGCTGTTCTTTCTCCACTCCAGCTATTTGGCTCCTTTCTGCCATTGTCTGGCATATTCTTACCTTCAGCTCTTGGGCATAGCTGCATTTAATAACTAAGTGCACCAAGCCAGTTATTAAATTCACCATAATGATCCTCCCAATACATGCAAAGGATGGACAAAGCTTAGAATCGACTTCCAAAGATGATAATTCTGTAATTTATGTACATGTAAGGACTTGCCCTACACAATCTTTAGTTGCGTTATAAAGAAAATTGTTGATAGAATACAAACAAAAAGTTACCATGAGCTCATAAACCAGTTTCATCATATGAGTTTCATAGATATAACTGTTCATGCCGCTATCTTTCTGTTTCCCACTTTTATGCACATTAAGTAAAATGTACACAGCAAGATCAGGGATGAAAAGACTCATTAAGCCATCATATTTTTGTGTCATTACGACATTGTTCTGTATATATTCTCATTCTTCCTAGGAGAACAAT
Organism: Pelecanus crispus; assembly: GCF_030463565.1. Taxonomy (NCBI): domain Eukaryota; kingdom Metazoa; phylum Chordata; class Aves; order Pelecaniformes; family Pelecanidae; genus Pelecanus; species Pelecanus crispus. Next base: position 7,970,670 of record NC_134676.1, on the reverse strand, counting down.
AAGAGAAAAGAAAACATTTCCTAATGTATGATTTCATAATGAGTATGTTGGGTATGAGCTGTGGGACATTCCATCTCTGGTTTACCTAGTCAGAAAGTGGCCACGTTCATGAAACATCCTGAAAGTTAATCCATTAATGCATAGGCCTAAAGCTACAGAAGTATTCACTTAGTAACTCTCATTGAACTCAAAGGAAGCGTAGCACCGACACAGCATTCAAAATCAGTCCTTAATGGAAGAAAGACTGGAACAGACTATCTTAGTTATTAAATTTAGTTCCTTAATGTCATATGTAGTTATAAATTTCATGACCCTGGAAGCTTCTTTTTTAGAATGAGTTAAATTCTTGAATCCTTCTACTCCCAAAGATGTTTCTTTGCCTGGTGTGGTCCTATCTGAGGCATATATTGTCCTTCAGAATAGGGAGTTGTCCTCAATGTTTAACCTCTGATATGTTTGTAACAGTCAGCTGTTGATCTGCTGGCTAGCTGTTTTCTAGTTTTTTCAGACTGCCAGTTCTCTACAGTTTTGCACTGGAAGACTGAACATTTGTTCAGAAGTTTGAAGCTTATTGACAGTAGACTTTTTCTTTTTAGTTGCCTGTCATGGACTGCTGAGAACACCTCCCTCAGGGCAAAACACATGAAGCAACTTTACTTCTTGCTCATGTGAAATATGTTTCTACACTCTTGATCATCATAGTCACCATCTTCTACGCCTGCTACCGTTCACAGTCAAAGCTATTTAGTTCTAATTTCCTTCCTAATTCTGAAATGGGAGTGAAGATGGCTGGCCAGTGTGGAGAAACATCTCTGCTGCTTCTAGATCACAGCTGAAAGTCATCAAAGGTAAGCACCCCATGGAGACCAAAATGATAGCACTGACCTGTAATTGGTTACCCTACAAGTGAAATAAGGTCCATCATTTGATGGGCTGTTGATGGAAACAAAAATCTGTGACTTAATACTGTGATTCACAGGACTATAATGTAAACTTTTAAGAACACAAAGAGGAAGGCCGCCTTTTGAAAAAGGAAACCTAACAAGCCATATTAGAAATCAAGAGAATTGCCTTTATCTGAACAACTGTTGTTTTTAGTAGAGAATCGTGTTTTGCTTTTCACATTTTAAACAAAATTTCTCAAGTTGAGTAAAAGAGCAAAAATAACTGAGTGGAGGAAAGCCAATGAACTCCTGTGTGGATTCTCTGATAGCTAATGCAGGATGGTTTTCTTCAGGATGCAAAATTGTATCGAAGTTTCTGTGTATAAAAGATTCCTTGCTTCTTTAAACAGCCATAAATTTTCATAGTTGTTGGAAGAACTTAGTATCACATTATTCTTCACATTTTTCTTAGATTTGGGTGCAAAACATAGAAAGAGACACATGTAAATGTACAAGCATGCATCAAAACTGTATAAACTCCATATTGTCAGAAAACTAGCCTAAAAATGTATCTGACTTTGAACAAATGAGAATAAAGTAGCTTCATCATTTAAAAAATACTGTGAAAATAGTTTTTAATTTTCCCAAACAATTCTAAAAACCACAAAAGTTAGAAATTTAAAATCAAAATACCCCAAATGAACTTACAATATAACCTGGAAAACTATATTTTAGGGCTCATAACACACCAGTTCATTTTGGCTTCATTCTTTTAGTACATGCTGTTGTGCTTTTGGGTTTCAGCTGGTAAAAGAAAAACAAAATGTGATGAGAAAATGCTGTAAAAAGAGTATTAGCAAATTGGCCGAGTGCACTGGGTCCTTGAAAGCCATAAGAAAGCTTATTCTTTTGGCCATCCTAATGTCAAGAACAAAGTTACAGTGATATTTGGAGACCAGTTCTCAGCTGGCATCAATTGGCATAGCTGCACAATGGAGCTATTCTGGATGGAGCTTTGCTGATTTCCATCTGTAAGGGATTTGGTTTTAATCTTCTGATACTGACTACCATTATAGTCTTCTCCAACTGACTCAAAATAAAAGACCTACTCTTTTCCTTTGGGTAATGCAGAATGATTCCCTAATGTTTATATCAAGTATTAAATGACTAACACCATAGAGAGAGTAGTTCTGGCTTCACTGATCTTCTTAAACTCTTCTATATCTGTTTGAATCATGAAACTGAGTGGGGATAGCTGATTAAAATGTGATGCTTTCCAACATTTCCCTTCCATAAACTTGCCATAAACAATTTTTTTTATTTCTATTCATCTACCACTTCATAGCTCAGAAAAACTGGAACTTTATTTTCTTGTTTTAACAGTTACTTGTGTATTACCCTTTGGATATATTTATTTATTTTATTATAAATCCTCTCTTTGCTTCTAGTCTTTATTTCTTTTCCCTTTTATTTACCAGTAGGGAGACTTAGATAGGCTCAGTTTTCTTATTCCTCTTTATAGATTTAAAAAACCCAATTAAGTCTGCACAAAGTCTTGTTCTTTCTGATGGAAAAGAAAATCAGGCTTCCTGCAACATAATAATGCTTTGCACTTCTATAGACCCTTTTATCTGAGGTTCTCAACTAGCTGTAAAACATGCATTCATTAATTAAGCCTTGAAAGGCCATGAGACAAAACATTATGCCTAGACTCCAGATAGGTAAACTGAGAAACAGAAATTCCATGTTATGCTGAAAGTAACCAAGATTGTCAGTGTTGAGACCAGGACTCAGAAGTCCTAATTTCTAAATCACAGCTTTCAGTTCCACATGAACTCCAGTCCAGTACTGAGTGTTTTAATACACACAATTCAATGTTTCTTCTAGAGTTAGCAGCAACAACAACAACAATAAACCTTATTTTGTTGTTATCCAGAGTGTTCCTAAATCACATCCTTCTTTCTCAATGAAAAGACCAGCATGCAGGTTCTTGGTAGGTATAAACTGCTGTAATTTGACTTTGGCCTACTGAGATCTGACAGTGTCCTAAGTAAGATAATTCTGTGCTTAAGAGAGTCCGCATACATGATGGAAAACAACAGTAGAAAGTTGATGGAAAACAACAGTAAGAAGAGCATAACACTGTATAGCAACTACAGAAAACTCAATGGCTATGCCTCTTACAGCTATCCTGAAAACAGAAGGCAAGCAAAAATATATTGGTCATCTAAGAATAATGTTGAAAGACAAAGTAAATTACACGTTCTAATAACTGGGCATAACTTTGTAGTAGAATCATGAGAGAGAGAAGATGAGAGGAGAATTAAGGTTTATTTGTCTGTCTTAAGAGAACAAGAAAGAGACAAAGGCAAAAAAAAGCTACTTGGTCATTTTCATTGCCACTGTCTCTTCCTATAAAACAGGGAGAAATAACCACAGTTTGTATATTAAAATAAGAACGAAATTCATCAGACAGATGTCATTTCAGCATCATGCTTTAGGTGTTTCAAGGGAACACAGCATCATAGTATAGTTGATTTGAGGGAACAAAGTTTGAAGACATTACTAAGGAAACAAGGTGATTTGTTTCATGTGCAGCTTCTCTACATTCACTCCAAAGAATCCTTACAGTAGGATTCAAAAGAGTATGTATACAGTTTCTTAAATTTAATTGTGGATTGAAGTCCATAGCCTTTAAGAGATTAAATTGAGATTTCAAATTTAGAACTGATTTCACTACAGTTTTGAAAGGTTTTGATTAATTGGTAACAGGATTTACTTCATCTAACTACAGGTGTCTAAAAGTTTGACATCTGAATTATTCAGTCTCAACCCCTTCAGAGTCTAATAGAGAAACAGGTACTTCAAGGAGGAACTGTACCTGAAGTGGTGCTTCCATCTGAAAGTGCTTATTTCTCACCACTGAGTATAAAAGAAGCCTTGGTTGGTTAGCTCAGCCGTACACAGCCAAATTCAAAACAGTTTAAGAAGGATAAACCTCAGCCTCTACTGGTTTCCCTAATAGACAGTCATGTACACACGTAACAACCAGCCTTTGCTGGTGAAATGAAACTTCCACCGTCCTACAGAAGTGCTGAAGATAATTCATTTCTATGCAGAGGCTCTTAATTGAATCTTCTCATCCAAAATGAGGAACCGATTAACAGTCTAGAAGACAAATAGCACCACAAAAAGATAGAGCTCATGATAGTTAAGAAGGAGGAATAAAAAATAAAAGAATTCATAAATAAGGATTCAGAAAGTTATATTTCAATAAATTCAGAGAATTGGTTGACAATATGTCATGAAAGAAAAGTAATGGAGAGGCAGTATTCCTTTAAATAAGCAATATTAAAAGAAAAAGCTATCCTAATGTGAAAGAAGAGTAGGAACTGTAGTAAGGGATAAGATTAGTTACATCAATATGCCTTTACTGATCTTAAACACAGAAAGGAAGAAAATGGAAATGAGAAGAAATTTCAAAGGCAGCTTATGTTGATCTCTATCTGTGCTATTGATGAATTGAAGATATGACAAACCTTCCCTCATTCTTTTCAAATTCACTTATGCTTTCCATATGAATCCTTTTGAGCTGATCCAAACCAGGTCCTGAGAAAAACTGATTACTCTTCTGTCAGATCAATGGGCTGATCTGGTTCACCAAGCAGCTGCACCACTATTAGTGCCAATGTAAGGGATAGGGTGGAAATGCGAGGAAGGACTGCAGAACCTGGCTGTCTATCTCATCAGTAGCATGGTCCCATCTTGGCATGTGTTGACCATACAGCTGCACTCTATAAAGTCTATAAAGGTAACATAAGAATATGAAGACAAGATGAAAAAGGAGCAATGCACAAAATGTAATCATACTACAAAAGTTCATATAATATGCAAATACTAAAAGAAAGCCAAGAAAGGACCATGATCTTTCTGCAACAAAGACAAGAGTTTGTTCAACAATACTCTACAAAGTTTCTTTGTTTCATAATTTTTTAGATAATTTGTTATAAGGTGCAGCTGCCCTCAGATGACTAAAAAATTTGGTGTTATTGAATGACAGGCAGGTACTCATCCTAAAACAGTGAAAGTCAGAGGGCACTAGAATAACTACACTTATATGAATATCTGTATGTGTTCTGGTTTTATGTTGGTTGCATTTCACATCAGGATCCGTAAAGAACAGTGAAGCAGTCCAGGGTTGCTAGTGGTTTTCTTTGAAAATTTGGGGATGAGCATGCCAGAAAAATGGAAGAGAGCAAACATTGCCCCTGTATTTAAGAAGGGGAAAAGGAAGACAGATGATAAACAGGTCATACATATTTCTGCTGGGTATCATGTAAATCCTCATCTGAAGTGCAGTTATCTAAAATGTATATGTGCATATTATGTGCGTGAGTTATCTGCTTGTATAATGAATACGTTTACCTAATAAACTGATATTATATAAAGATATAAATATGTATATTTTTATTTATATTTATCTTTATATATTATAACCTAAAGAAAGTGATAATTCAACAGTTCTAATGTTCCACTAATACTTTTTTTGATTGATTTTTGAATTCTCTGACATTTAATATTTAAAGGGGTAAAGAAAAAAATCTGCTTTGTTTCAGGGGAATTAAAAATATGCGTGTGTTTGTGTGTGTGTGTGTATACATCTCACAACAATAGAGAATTCACATTGTTCATGGGCCAGTCATTGCCAGCAATTGAATGATGTTTGCCACGTTTCTATTAAAAAACTTCCTCTTCATGGATTTTTAAGCAAATTTGTTTAAACAACAAGAGGCATATAAATAAAAAAATAATAATTCTGTAACCTAAAAAAACCCTCTTGTACCTACCAAGATTATTCTCAGCTTTGAGACATCTCTAAACAAGGCAGCAAAACAGAAACCCCTGTGAAGATCTCCTAGAGAAGCAACAAGCTCTAGATTCAGAAGCTGGTTAGACCCATCAGTGTGATGCTTCCTAGTTAGCACACTGACATAATGCTCTCTTATCATTCCTACATTGTTTTTAAGGCTCCAAATTTTGTCTCTGCATCAGTTTTTTCTCTTGTATAATGTTCCAATGGTGCAGATCTACTTGCTGCGCTATACTGCATTGCCCAGGCTAGATGTCCCTTGCAGAAACTAGGACAAAAAGAAGCATTATTATTCCTATCTACTCAGGAGAAAATGACGGCCCAGGTACAGGGCAGCACTTTTGTTTCCAAAAAAATCAATAGCAGTCTTGGAAATGGAGGCTGCACAACACCTGAGTCTCAGTCCAAAGTCTAAAGGAAAATAAAGCAATAACAAACTCCGGTTTTCTGGTTTTCCCTGCCATTTTTCTATGACACAAAGCAATTATTCCCATTTAGTGCCTCTCTGATGTTGACCTTGGAGTTGAACCTGGTTCCTACACAAAACCCCCTGAATTTTCCCCTTGTACGTACTCAGCATGCACTTCTACTTCATGCTTTGACACTGATTTTTCTTTACTGATGTGTTGACTTACCTTTTCTGATTTGTTTGGATTTGAATCGTAACTTACTCTTCAAACCTGGCTTATGTTGCCACTAAATTTGTCCTATTGCTCAGATTCTGACACATTTATGCAATGAAGGGTTGTAGATACACAGTGGAAGTGTGTTTTAAATTTCAGTAGCAATCCTACCAACACTCCCAGGTGTTGGATGCAAAGGGAGTGACTACCTCTGTTTTATTTCATTTTTTACACTTTGAGAAAACAAAATCCCTGTTAAATTACTAGCTGGGATGACTGTTCTGTGTGTTTTCTCTCCACATCCTTTTTTCCCTCCCTCCTTCACATTTTCCCCTGTTTTTTTTTCTTTTTTTTTTTTTTTTCTCTGCAATCTGTTGTTTTCTTTTACTTCTAGAGATAACTATGGTAAATAAATACAGATTTAATCTTCAAATCCCCCATCAAGAGAAAATGCACAGTCTAGGTGAATGGGGGAAAGATAGGCAAGAAAGGGAGTGGGAAATATAAAGAAAAGAAAAATCACTCTGCTGATCAAATCTTTCATTTCCAAACAGAAATAATTACAGTGATGGTCAGTGGGGAGATTTTGGCAATTTACAGTGGTATAGCAGCAAGTTCCTATCAACAAAATTTGATATTCAGGGCAAGCCATAGAACTACAGGTCCTGAAGCATTGCCTATAATCTTTATTTCATTTTTAGATGTTATGCTGTAATAAAATGTAAAAAGGGAATACATAAAAAGTTATAGAGGTGGGAAAAAACATGGTTTGAAGTTGTATGGCATTTCTTGACAGGGCATGTTCCTAAGGATATGCAGAGAATAACAAATGCTATTTGAAATAAGTACAATAGAGATCTGAAACTAGATTGAAAACCCAAGTCAATTTTCCTGAGTGTCATTTGATTAGCTTTCTTATATAGAACTGAAGCTTAAACAATGCTGGGAATTCAGAGTGGAGAGGTGCTTGGGAACACAGTGAGAAATGGGTTACTCCTACCAATTTCATTTCTGTAGCTTTACAACATTATCATTGCACATTGTTTCAGTGTTTTTGCAATAATCCATAAATGAAGCAATGTCAGAGGGAATTTGATTGATAGCTGGGAAAACACAAAAACTGTGAAAGTTATTTCTTTGCTCTCTCTCTGTCTGTCACTGCCTTCTGGGCAAGAGATGTTACCAGTAGCTGTATAAAATAGCTAGAGCCTATTGCCTAGTTGTGTGTAAGGGAAAACACTGATCAGTTTGCAGATATTGCTTTGGACAACTAAAAGGGGACAAATATGCATGCACCATATTTGACCTGTGGATTAGTTTGAGTGGTTTATGTTGGTGGTGCTTTTTTTCACCAGATATTGCTTGCTTTTTATCTCTGAATTTAACAAAAGGAGAAACGGCTGTCCTGCAACAAAATTAACCTTGAACCTGGTTTTCACCTTTGGGGAACTCTAGACTGAGAATGAGGTCACAGACAGTGTTTTGATCTGAATCTAAAATAAAGAGGTCCTTCAGACCTCAGATTTGAGCTTTGCATGTTTAAACATACGTGTATAGCTCTCCCAAAAGGATTGAGATACACAGCAAACTCATACTGATACTAAAATATGCTCTTTGCTGTTTCATCTATACTCTCTCTCTTTTTCTTCTTCTTATTTTGATGTTCAATTCCTCTAACTGTTCTTCAAAGTTAGATTACTTTAAAAGGGCAATTTGTCGGGAACCCTCTTTTGGTTTGTTTTTTTTGTTTTTTGTTTTTTTTTTTTAACCCATAGCAGAACATCTCCTTTAAATTTCTGGCAAGACAGTACTTGCAAAGCCTGTGTTTTTGGTAAGAATTAACATCCAGGGACTCAACGGAGATAGTAATGGAGATGGTTCTAAGTGGGCCAGGGTGATTCCAGCTTTCCTTTGGGGATACTGCATTTTGCATCCTGCACAGGTGGTCTTTCAAACGATAACATTTCTCATTGCTTTAGGAAAAAAAAGCTATTTTAAGAGGCGTTCTGTATTACTAATGTTATTTCCCTCTTTTTTTTTTCTCTCTCAGTGCTCTGTCAGTCTGTCTCTCTCACTACCTAACCTTGTAGTAATTAATAGAGTGCAAACCAGCCTCTGTTTGAAAGGTATTCGAATTGTCAGTGAATTTTCTAAAATACGTACTCTGAAAGTAGTACAATGTGCTTAAATCATGATCATGAGAAGAGATACAGCATGCGTAAATTATAGTTGTTCCTCTTTGGGTTGATCCACTTCTGTTCTACCATTTGTGTATACCATGGCCTCCTCTAATGGATGTCAATAAAAATTTCAGTTCATAGTGTGCATTATGGCACACATTGTGTTTGAGTACCAAATGATGACAGACTTGGTGGGCTTCCATAGCAAATATTGCCCATGGGGAAAAGTTGCTTCTGAGGCTGTGGTAAGCTGTCTCAAAATACTATTTACTTTCCTTTTCTTTAGGATTTATTGTATTTTATCATGTATTATATATTTTATTCACAGAAGTCTTTCTAGGGGTAAGGACTTTAGTACATAACAACAGCTCCCTTGAGTGGGAGATTTCAGGGCGACCTGCCAGCTCTTCTTGCTGCAGATGTCAGGCCATCTGGCTGCCATCTCTGGGGCAGGACACATCAAGGGAGTTGGCTGGCGCATCTCCCCAGCAGGAGTTACTTGGTAGGGGTGGAGAGGGGAGGGGAGTGTGTGAGGAAAAGATATAGCTAGCTACTGTCATGGGAAGTTTGTGAGTGCAACTTTTTATGTATATATGTATGTAAATAGATAGAAAGACAGGTACTGAGAGTCATTACTTCCAGCAAAGATAATTCAGGGTTAAAACTGAACTTGTGTAACTGGGATATGAAAGACATCTCGTTCATGGTATTCAACATTTCTAACATTTCTATTCCATCCTTTTTGTTTGTTTTAATTGCTTCTTATAACAATGCAGATAATGTGTACCGACATGACGTATGAATTCTGGTGTGGTTTATGAGTGTTGTATCACTGAATGTGTTTGAGTGGGCAGCCAGCTGTTGTCAAGAGAGGTACAAATCTTTCTCTGACCTGGAACACTGGATAATACTTCACTTAGATAATCTTCCATCCAGATAGGTGTACCTCAAAACAAGAGGATGGTGCAACCTCAGGAATCAGACCTTTCTGGTTTTTCTACAGAATGAGGATTTGACGCAGTGGATATTCCTAGACAGACCTGAAAACCAAAGACAGTGGTAAAGACATAATTTTATAAATGGAGAGGTGACTGCCAAAGACTGAATCTTCGATGCTTGGAAGCTGACTAGAGTGTGCTGCAGGAGTTAACAAAAAAATCCCACCCCACCCCCACCCCCCCCCACCCCCCCAAAAAAAAACCCCAAACCCAAAACCTGGTTAGGAAGGGGAAAAAAGTGATATTAGTGGATGATTTCTGAGCAGACCCTAGCAAACTTCAAACAATGGTCACATGTTGTGAGGTTTCTGAACAATGGCATATGAATCCCATACTGGGGCAGACAGGTCTAGGAGAGGACAGACGTGTATGGCACAGGTCTCAAGAACAAAAAAGAGGTCAAACTCCATTTCAAGATTTAAGATTTCTACTCACAGAATACTTATGTCTGATCTTGGTACTGAGTACTGACATTGCTCCTTAAGTAATTCTTCTGTAAGCAAGTAGATGGCAGGAGGATGGAAAAGATATCTTCGTCATAGCCTGCCAAGCTGTTTATTCAGAAATGAGCTTTTGCCCTATCTTAATTTGATTTTTCAATTGGAATGATTGTATGGAAAGTGCTTAGTTTTCCTGACATGGAAATGCTGATGGTACCACAAAGACATAACCTCAACACGTTCTTCAAGAACTGGTCTTGCCTAATGAACTTCTGGGAAAGCAGTCAGCGTGTTTTGGGAGCACCCCTTTGGTGATTAGGATAGGCTCATGACTTTTTCCCCTCTTCCACTGTTTGACTTCCTTGTCAGCAGTGGGAAGGGGCAGATATCCCATCTCCCTGGCTGTCATTACACTCAGGGAGGGAACAAGGTTAAGATCAGAATTTGCCATGAGTTTTTCCCATGGAAATGTCTCTTACATGGAATAATCAGAGAAAATAGGATCTGAACTGAAAAGAATCCTTGCAGTCAGTATCTTCTGACTGAGGCCAGTCCTTTGTTCTCACCGGCAGCTACCTGATCAGGGAATTTTACTTCTCATGTATATATCTTATGTAAACTTCTTAACAGCACTAGTCAACTGAAGGATCTGATGAGATTTCAGGTATCGTGTGTTAGTCAAAAGGAGGGAAAATAATGTGTTAAGATGCTGCATGAGCTTGACCTCTAAATATAAAAAGTGGACAATGGGAAATCAACAAACCTTACACTTTCCATTAAAGACAACAGAAATTACAAGTATTCACTGATCAACAGGATACTTGAGTGGTTTGGGTTTTTTTTTTTTTAAATTTAAATGTTGTCCTTATGCAATCTCTCAGGCAGGGTTTGTGGTCTTTGTTTTCCCACATTTTAATTTTTTAATACCACTGAAAAGTTAAGATCTCTGAAAAGTTAAGTTCTCTTCTCTTCTCTTCTCTTCTCTTCTCTTCTCTTCTCTTCTCTTCTCTTCTCTTCTCTTCTCTTCTCTTCTCTTCTCTTCTCTTCTTCTCTTCTCTTCTCTTCTCTTTTCTCTTCTCCTCCTTTCCTTTTTTTTCCTCTAATTTATCTCTCTTTAAAAATTTCTGCCCTTCTTTAAAATACAGCAAACTGCAAATGATAGCTAGAATTAGTCAAGTGTGCTTTAAGACCATGAGGCACTATCAGTAAATGCAATCTGTCCTCTATAGACCTAATATCCGTTGAGATGAAACAAAATGTTGTTTACTGAATCAACACTAACCGCAGCATGGCCTGCATGGGGGAACCAGGCACACATTATTGCAGAGGCTAAAGAGCGTAAAACCACTGATCCTGCAGTTACAGGGTCATAAAATCCTGCTTTCTATGTGAAAAGCATTTAATAGTGGACATTTTTAATACCTCCTCTCTGGGAGACACAAAATACAAGGGACCTTGAATAACTACTCAGTATAAAATATTGGGAGTAAACTTCTGTCAACAAACCAGATGGTCCTCCCCCCCTCCCCGACACCCCCTGAATCCTCCAGCCTTGAACATACAAAGTGTGTTCTGACAATTTGACAGTTGATAAGGAAAAGACATTTACCATTAACTCTAAATAGAAACAAGGAGCACAAAATGAGAATACGGCCTTTCGATGAACATAAGTGTGAGTTCCAGTAAGCTGATCTCGGTTGTGCTTTGTGAAACGGGACTGTTTTGGCTGTCCCTGTGTGTGCTATTTTTGATAGTAATAAATAGAGCTTAACTGAATAATATTTCAAATGGGTTGCAAGCTGTAGTTTTATTTGAGGTTGTGGTTGCTTTTAGTGCTGGGCAAAGGATAAGCTCTGTGCAATCTTCACATCCATTTGTTGAGTTTGTACAGCACTTTCTGGATTTGTGTGTGGTACAAAAGAGGGTTATCATTTGCTTTTATTGTAATGAAGTACTTGCGGTTGGAGATCATGCATACATGGCTAGGTTTCTTCTCTCAGCATTTTCAAACAGCATAATTCATTTAGTTTTACAGAAGACAGGTTGGATTTATGATGGTGGGTGTGAGAGGGGTGAAACCCACAGTGTCCCTACTGGCTCAGTATTCTTAATGTTTGTAACGTTGTTCCTGTGTATTTTAATTTTAATTTTAAATGTAAAAGGAACATTCTCATACTTGCTAGACAAGGCTACACGGGTGTAAATGCAAGCAATAAGTGGATAACAGGTTTTCATATTCATCTCAGCCCATGAGAGATATGAGGCAGTTATAATCACCTACAATATTTAGCTTATATTACAGAGTTGCTTGGAAAATCCTTCCCCGACCAAAGTAAAATCCTCTTTTAAGATTTCATTCCCACTCACCTGCCCCAATTCTGCCATCAGATGAAACTGCCCTTCAAAAATATATTAATAATCATTAGAAATAAAAATCCATTCCTTTCTTCCCCCGTATCAGCTAGTGCCATGTTTCTTTTTCTTCATAGCATGGATTTATTCCATCTATGTAGATTCCAGTGTTAGGATCCTGCTGTGGCGGTGATAATGGTTGTTTCTGAAGGCTGCTGAGTCACTGTTCAGCTTTAACCTACAGAGGTGCATGGGTTTAGAATGGGGGATCACTGGCTCTGTGTTTCTATGTTAATGCAAGATGATTCCCATCTCCGTTGGTTCCAGTGAGTTCAGTATCATTATGCACTAGATAATCATCTCTGAGCCAAAAGGCCTGTAGATGTTAAGAGGGCATGTCCTAATTTTTTAGTAGATCTGTATTAATACAAAACTCTGCATTTTAGATGTCTATTTAAGTTTCAGTCAGGAGTAAAGGGAAACCTCTGTTTGGTCCTGTTTTATAAGAACATTTCATGAAACTGAAAGGGCAGTTCTGACTTCTGAAGGGTTTTGAATCATTTGGGTTCTGACTCAGATTTCAGATCCTGTATCTGTGGTTTGAGATTTTCTGCAGAACTTGAAAAAAGAGAAAGATATTATCACTCTAATGCATTCAAACGCAGAGTCAGAAAAAACAATGTGAATACAAGATTCATCTTTGATTTCTGAAAAATTACTCAAGTGTTTCAGGATGTAATGGAGACACAGATTTCATCCTTTGTATACAACAGCACAATAATGGAGCAGAAATAAGGCCAGGACCTCAACTCCACTAACCGTAATGTTTTATACCAAGGCACAAAAGCCGAGACTCTTCCCTGTTGACTGCAGTGTATGGGCAATGATTTTAAGATTAACCATTTTTAATAATCTGCATACATACAAAAGCACAGTATTACAGGGATAGTATTTTGTAATTATGCTCTGCATAATATAGCAGTCCTGTCTGAATAATGTCAGATTGCAAATGGATGTAATCCTGTATGAAGAGTTTCTTCAGTTGTGAATTATGTTACATTATATTGCAGAGACTCTTGAAACAGAGGGCTCGGTCTTTGAATGGGGGGGTCTTTGTGATTTATAACAGGTGCAACTGATTGGCAATGTGCCTATTTTAACAGATATCTACTTACTACATGTTGTAAGAGAACTGTGACACTGCTGTGGAAAGATGATGCACACAAACCCACCGGTGGCAATATCACTTGACTTAAATGTAATGTCGCTGTGGCTTGAATAATGGCTTGTTCTCCTTTTCTACTCAGGAAAATCAAGAACAGCACTATGAAGTCAGTGGAGTTACAGCTGCATAAGCAGCACAAGGATTATGTCCATTATAGTCAGCTCTGTTTTTCACTATTCAGAGGAGCAGTGAGGAAGTTTTTCAGAGCACAAAAGAAGTGATAAAAGAATGACAAAAAGAAAGAAAAAATAATAGTAGAAAGGCCTCTAATTTGAAATACAGAGGCATTTTGCCATTAACTGCAATTATACCAGCACCTCACCCATAGTTTCAAGACGTAGCTGGAATATGATCATAACTGCACCTACTGTTAACTGTCTATAAGCAGTACATTACACAACACAAGAAATTCAGAAGTCTTTAACTATCTAAATCCCAAAGATCTAGAAATCCAGGGGAAAAAAAAAAAAAGAAAAAAAGTGCAGCTCAAAACAGGTGGAAGGAAAAACACAATGAAGGAAAATTATAATTTCAAACACACACACACAAAACCAAATTTAAAAACCACTGCCAAGAAAAATTAATTCAGCACACAAGAATACAGAGATGCTGAAGAGGAGCACTGTTATCCTGAGAGGTAGCAACTGAACACCCAGTTCTGTCTCCTGTTTAATCAGACAGAAACCACTTGTTGTCATTTTGATCTTATACCCCAAGGGTCACAGGACGAGAATCTGGAGTGATATCTGCATATGAATTCTCACACCAATAGCGGGTGGTAACCTTGTGATTCATTTACAGTCCATGAAGACATTCATCCTGAAGCTTGATTCCTAGTAACATTAATTGGCTGGGAGACATTTTTGGCCAGAATATAGTTTAGGGACAACAGCCATTTAGAGTCTCTTGAGGACACTAACACTAAAATATCCATGATTAGATCTCACCTCTTTCTTCCTGAGATTTCTCTGACTCTAAAGGAAGACGCAAAGGACTGTGTATTCTCAGCTACATCAACCTTACACTACCAAGTGATACCCTCCTCCTGTGGAGTCCCTGCCCTGTCCCTCCACCTCATTCTCGTGATGTTCTGCACTGCCTGATCAGAATAAAGCTGCACTAGGGTCCTGTCTGTTTCTGTATATAAGTTGTCTTATATTTCTTCCTAACGAAACCTTTGATATAAAACCAGACATAAGGCAGGCAAGAAAGATGATTTGTAAAAATTGCAGCAGTGGCTAAGATGGCAGTGGTCTCCACATGCACATTTCTGTGGTTACAGACTGATAACAAAATGACTAAAATTCACCAAGTGCCTCTATAAATCTCTTTACTGAAACAGTAATGCAGGAGCCTCCCAAGAACTGTAACGCTGCAGATGCAAAAGCTTAATCTCTCCCCATACTAGCCTGCAGCTAGACCACCACTGTAGGTGGTGCTGTGGGAAGAGTCTATTGGCAGTTGGGTCTCTACAGGGGGAATAAGTAACAGAAAATTACAATGCTTCATTCCCCTGCCCCCAAGACCTCTCAAAAGTAGTTTGTAGAGCTGCTGAAATGTTCAAAATAAATAAAAAAACCCCTTATTTCTACCTCCCAGCCTCTCCCAAGAAGTAAATCCATAATGGAATTATTTAGTTCCCAGTACAGATTTCAAGTTTTCACTGTGAAAGCATTAAAGAAGAAAACAAGGGGTGGGGGGGATGGGTGGGGGAGAGGGAGAGAGAGAAAAAAAGGAAAAGCCTTAGGGAAAAAAAGAAAAAAACATGGACATATTTTTAAGACAGACGAGCATTGTAGCTGAGAGATCGCAACTGTCTACAAAGTGTAGACAAAAGAAAGGTGCACAAGCAAGGGAAGATGGACTAATTATTCTAGATCTTCAAGGAGAGATAAAGATGTAATGACTAACTGTAATGGATTTAAACTGCAGCAGAGAAAACAGGGTTAATACAGGATATGATGGAATTAAATGCAGTAGAATACTTTCTTTTGACAAAGAATTGGGTTCTCTGCAGAACAGGAAATCACTGAAAATATCAGGTGGGTTTTTTTGTGGAAAGCTATGAATAACTTTTTTTTGGTTTACTGTACCCTACTACTTTTTTAAAAATTTAATTCATATATTTCTTCCAGCCTTTTATGGATATGGATAAATCCTAACCACATTTCCTCATAGACACCAATTGATTTCTGACTGGCTTCTGAAGGGGCTGTTTCTAGAGACAGAATTTGCTTCTATCCCCCTCAGAAAGAGTTCTGGCATTGGAAGAGTCTGGCAAAGAATGGACCAGAATCGTCCTGAATGAAGAATTTCCTTGATCTGAAATCCACTTCCTGATGGAAAGGATTACCTACCAGCATAAACTATATCTGTCTGTAATGATGTTTTGATTTCATATAGTAGTATTTATCAGAAATCCTAAGAGCTGCCTAGAGAAATCACTTAGAGTACTCAAAACCAGGACCATGTATATGTACAAGTAATTCATAGCATCTTCTTGTTTTCATTGTCTTTTTTTATTGTCTCATTTTGTCTTTTATTTAAAAGAAAAGAGAATGTATTTTACATTAATTGGTCTCATACAGAGTATAAACCCTTCATCACTGTGTATCCACTATCATCCATTAATTGCTTTCCCCTCTGTTCTCTCATATTTTTTTTCCTTTAGTGGTGGTTACTTGTGTCATGCCATACCCTTATGAGGAGCTCCACATGAATGAATAATTTGAACCTTGATTGAACCTCATTGATTTCAGTCATATTCTGTCCAGAAGTCATTCATATAAAACCTTGAAAATTTACAGTGTCTGCATTCTGAGGCAGGCTCTGATAGTGCTCCTTGGTGCTGTGAAATCAGTTTGTCAATCATTGACATAATAAATGCAATGGCAAGGGAACTGCAAGGAAATTTAAAAGCCACACCATTTTCCATCCTTCTCTCTTCACCAACACTGTCCAAAGAGTCAAGAACCAGATTTGGGGTGTTTTCTTTGTGTATTTTGCAGAGGTATATTTGAAAAGCTTGTGAAGAAACTCAGAGCCAGAGAAGCTAGTTGGCAATCTCAGGAACCTTTCCTCAGTCTTCACCTGATGTGTGTTTGATGTCTCCACAGGAGCGCATTTGCTTATGGAGACTAAAATTCTTCAGAGGAAATTCTAAAAGAAGAGAAATTAAGTAATAAAATCAAGAGTCTTTGACTATATCCTCTAATTGCAGATATGAGACCACTTACAAGGTACAAATTTGATTGTGTTTGACATCTCTGGATCTTGTTGTCCATGAAACAATGAAAGGCCAGGCAGACATGGCCATGAGAAAAGCTCTCCATTGTGCGAAAGATAATATACCATGCAGTACTAGGTTGTGGAAATGTCCTATGGATCCCACTTCAAGTAGTAACAGAAGGAAATGAATCCGAATTCATGGATTAATACATTCTAGCACAATTGCATTTGGGAAGGATGAGACAATAGAACTGGTACCAAAAGCACTGATGCAAAGAACCAGGTGGTGTTATTCTCAGGCATTAAGCTTGGAGAATTTAGAAAGACCCGATATCTCCTAGCTCCTAGCCAGTGGTATGCATCTTAATAACACAGGCTGCCACAGTCTTACATAACCTGTTTTCTGGTGTGTAAGTAGAACACTGTGTGATATACAAAATGTCAGCCCTTATCTTGAATATCCTCTACCCAAGGATATCTATGCTTCCAGAATGAAAATCTGTAATTAAAATGCTGAACAATTTGGTTTATTTTGTTCATTCCCCAACTCTGTGTCATACACTGTTAGACCAAAATTTTTAATGCACTCAGGTTTCTCTTTCAGGAGATGATAAGAGAAAAAACAAACAAACAAAAGCCAGAATATCTGCTCCTGACAAAGAGTAGCGACTATTAGTAACACAATTTAGTAACAACTCTTTTCTCACCTCCGGATGTGGGTAAGACATTTTGACGGCAATTGTTTATTTTATTATAACAAATAAAAGGTACACTCAAACGAGATAAATGGTACAACTCTTTTGTCTTCAGTGAGGTTTATCATGATTTGAAAAATAGTCAGAATCATGGTAGTTTAGCAAAATGGATAGCTCAGAATTCAAATAATCTCCGTTATTAAATTATACCCTTAGAGCCCTCAAAACAACCCTTACAGTAGCCCCAAAACCTGTGATTGTATTTTAGGTGTTTGACGTTGGGATGAACAGATTTATGGACATTTTCTTAAACAATTTGATGTCTTTGTTAATTCATATGTTTTATCAAAGAGCACAGGCCAAATTCAGCAGAGTGCTTATGATCTCATCCGCCCAGTGTGGTGCTAGCACATACCCTGACCTTCTACAGCTTGGGTTCTCTAGTCAGATCCCAATGCTGCTGTAAATGCTAAAATGAAGCACAAGACCACCATTGTGAAATTCATTGCTGTCCTGGTTTCAAAGCAGCCATTTTTCACAATGATGGGACATCAGGGAGGACATGGAGACAGCTGGGAGAACCTTTTACAGCAAGTTCTCTGAACTGAGCATATTTACTGTACGTATCAGTTATAAAGACATGTGCTCCTGGAGTGTCACAGACATCCTGGCCAGAGAGAGTTGAACAAAGAAGGTATATCTAAAATGGGAAAAGGCACATATAAAAAAGAAAGAGACAGTAGTAATTCAAAATTCGTTACTGAGAGGGCAGTAAGATGCACAATAATAGGAGCAGTGATGATAAAATGACCCTCCCCTCTTTTTACAAGTTTGATGGGACCCCTACTAACTCTCGTTTCATAGACTTTCCCCTTACAGGTGCCCCAGGAAAAATAAAGAATTGATTTTACAAACTGAATTTCCAGGACCTACTTTTCAAAATTACTTTCATGGTCTTTTAACTTGATAATGATCACTTTATGCACATAGGGAGAGATTTCCTGGTTTGTTTTTTTGTTTGCTTGCTTTTTTCCTGGGATGGACAGGCTGACAGGTCTTTCCCTGGTTCGTTGTTTGCTCATTTGTGTACACCTTTTTTCTGTAGCACCTTTCACTTGTTGCTAAATAATGAGAACCTAAATGTGCAGATAGCTGGTCCATTCTGAAAGGGCTCTCCTTAACTCTATTTGTATCACTTTAAAGGAAAGATATATATGATTTTCTTGGATGGCTTCATAAGTTGATGACACTTGGGATATTTTTCCCGTTACTCTCAAGGTGGAAAGCACAATGTTGGTGATTCGCTATGTTGCGTAGGAACATCAGTGTGCTTTCTTGCCGCTGTTGGGGAACTTGGTAGCAGTGACATAATTGGCTGACCCTTTGACCAAAGTAAAAAGTGACTCACGTACAAATGATACAGTGATGGCATTACAGTATATATCACATATCTAGCACTCGCTGACCTAATTGATAAGAAGGCACAGATCTGGAATGCAAAGAATGGGCTTCCAAGAAAGTGAAGATCAGGTACCAGGAACTCCAAAGCTTCTCATATATAATTTAAACAACAAGGTCTGGGCATGTATGTAAAGGCAGTACAACGTCATAAGATTTTGAGTTATATGTCTAAATAGTTATTAGAAATAGTTATTATAAATAGAACTATTTATTTGCAACTATATATGCCTAAATAGTTCCCTAAAAATCTTTGAAGATTTAGATCTTCAAAAGACATGAAACAAGGTCTGGGCATTACAGTGGTGGTGACATTCTGTGATATAACAAGGACAGGGACAGGTGTTAAATTTAGGTATGTCTTTTAGGCCAAAAACCTCTATGGGCAGAATCATATTCCAAGATACTAAATTAAACATAAATAATCAACAAATAAGCTCAGATGCCTCACAGAGGGTCAGCTGAATGACCCTTTGGAGTTGCCTGTTTTGTCTTTGACTTAAAAGTCACACTAAGACAGGCTTAAAGAGTATTTAAACAGCTAGTATGAAATAGTCTAGAGAAATCTAAGTGGTTCAGAGGTTATAGAAAAAATCCCAAATATTTATGTTGTGATTCATCATCTTCACTTTTAGATATCTACACTGGCCATCTACCTCTGAGCCATTCGTGTAGGCTCCATTATAGTCTAGGGAGAGGAATAGTAATTCATCTGATATATTCTGAACATTTTCTTAAGGACAAGGTGAATCATGACCTTGTTTCCTTCATTGCTGGGGTGACAAGATAAAAAATATGTGGCTACCTCACTAATGTCTACATTTAGTCAGATGAATCCTAGCTTTAATGACCAAGTGGAAGCTAACACTCTCTCTAATAGCTATTTGGAAGTGTCCACATTATCTGAATTGTCTTAATGAAATAAAAGTAAGCTAGTGCCTAGATCTCCAAACCCTTAACCAAGTGACAGCTGGCTCCCTCAGGAAGGATGCTAAAATTTGACTGAAGATGGAGAATGAAAACCATCACTTTTCAGTAGGAGGCCTCTCTAGGTCATTTGTAAGGCAAGCTAAAGTTATTTCCTTGAACACAGATTGCAGAATAAGATTCCAGTCTTTAAAGTTCATATATTTTGTTGAAAATACAGGTTTTTATGGTGAGTAACCATTGCTGAGCAGCAGGAGGAAATTCATATTGAAATATGTAAAACATGTTTTGTATTGATTGATTTTCAAGACCACTGAATAGATTTCACAATTAGATTGACGTTAACAGATTTATTCTATTTCCATGATTCTGTCCAAGCTTTTCAAGCTGTGTTACATAAAACACCCTCCCCCCTCCAAACGAATGGAAATAACATTAGGCATAACACTGATGAAATGAAACATTAAGCTTGAATTTAAGCAAATATTAATAAAATAAAAAATAAAAACCATTATGAAATAACACTCTATCTAATCTTCCTACCTATCTAAGCCATCCATCTAATTTATACATAATGTGTGGAAGCAGATTTTCTTTCAGTGCGTTCTCACCAAAACCTGATACTCTTTGGAAGACATGTATGCATATTAATTGTAATATGTGTTATAGATAGAAAGTTCACTCTTTCCAAAAAGTCATAAGCCTTTACATCTGTTTAGTTACCACCAAGGTTATCAAATAGCTGAAATGTTCTTTGCTCAACACTTACATTTTCAGATCACGTGTTCTATGTAAATATGGGGAAACACAGGAAAATGCATTGCTTTGGCCTATTATTGAAGAATCTTTCTTCAGAAGTGCCCCGTCTGTCCTTGCTGTAAAGGGGCAGATTAGGGATCACAAGCTTAGCCAAATATTAAAACTTTCTGGTAATTTTTCATCTCATATGTCAAGTTGCCAGAGGAAGAAAAGGGGAAGTAAGCAATCATTTTAACTTAGGATTCAAAGCTCTCAATTCATACACAGAGTGTCCACTCACACTGCTTATACAATTAGTATTCCCTAAGAAACAAGTATCAGTAAAGGAGCAGTGAGTGTTCACAATATTCTTAAAGCTTTTCTTTGCACAAAAGAACTAAAATCCATGTAAGGAAAAAGAATATTTAATGAATAAATAAATAAATAAGCAGAAAGGAGAGACTTGGTTGAAGGGAAAGCATCTGAGAAAATGGAAGATAAAATGAAAAGAAGAGGGAAAAGGAATTACAGAAGGAAAAGGAAAGTGTGAAGTGGCACGAGAGAGAACAAGAGGAGGGAAAGTCAGCAGGCCAAACCATAGGAAGCAGGACTGGCTCATTGCGGGTGCTCACACAACTATTTATTTGCAACTATGCTATGATGTTGTTGCATTTGGCAGCTGCATTTGTGCAGATTTATTGTGTAAATGGTAAGCTTCCACACCTTCATTTCAGCTTCTATTCCAAAGGGCATGATTGTCATGTATTCTGGACACTCAAGACATCTGACAGTGCCAACTGAAACTGCAGATGTTCATCCCCTCTGAAAGTTTTGTCAACACAGATGCCCACGTGCAGAAGGACAGCCGGGAGCTTCTGCCTCGCTTTCACATCCTTTGTGGAAAAAAAATTTGGACATGTTAGAGATTATTTTTCTATCTACTGATACACTGCTTTTTACAGGGGAAAATTCCCTTCAAAAGAGGGTCAACTTAATTGTGTAGCAGGTGGAATTTAAAAGTATGGTAAGTGATCCAGTGCCTCTGGTATTTCACCCCCCCCAGCCCCAAACCTCAAGACAAAAGAAAAAAAGAAACAATTATTTATTCTCCCTTCACTAAAGCCATTCCGATTTATGTCAGAGTGAGTGTACAATAAGTAAGAAAGGAATCTAGCCCCAAGAATTTTTAGTAGCTTCCTTCATAAGATTTATTAATAGCATGCAAGTGAATATTTCTATGTGTACATCAGTATTTTAAAAACTTGTTCTTGTATGGCTTCTAAATGTTTAAAACTTTTTTTTTATGGAAACACATACAATGAAAAATTGTTTACCACAGGTCATTACTGAATTTCATCTACTTTCATTTATGGTTCTTGTTAAATAGTAGAATATAGCGAAACCAAACCAAACCAAACCAATGACATAGGTTGTCCAATATAACCCTTTCATAGGAGGAACTAACAACGTAATTTTACTGTGTTTTGCAGTATTCAAACTTGGGCAATTTCAATGGCACACTTTTGTGCGCTCTTATAAATAATTTGAACACAACGTTTTCATGCAAGCCATGAAGCCCCCAGATACGTAAAGCAACAGCCAAACAGCAAAGTGTTTTGATGCAAATTGAGTTTTCTGTGAAAATTAATGAATCTGAGACAGATATACAGTACACAGCAAGATTCCCCCAAACTGAAAATAGAACAGCAATAAAAATGCCAAGAAGTGATAAGGCAGCAATAACACATGAGAGATTTTATGTATCTCTTGGAAAAAAATAGTTACTGTAAATGAGTGGGTGTTCTTCTCGTGCTGTATTTTCCCTCCTTCTTTCCTTTTTTGTTTGTTTGTTTCATTTTCCTTGATTGCTGAACAGAAACATGTCTGCAAAATGATAGATTAATTAGAAGAAACATAGAGCTCTAGCTCCCACCACTACTCTCTCTTTAAAAAAGGAAAAAACTTCATCTCTATAAGATCCCTTTCAAAGTCCTCATTATTACAGTGTGGTGGGCTTTGAAAGTCATTTACATAATAGCTAACAAAAATGTACTCAGCAATACACCGGGCCCACTAAACACGGGAGATAATTACACCAGGAGAATGATATTCCACTGCCAGCTCCATTTTCAAGATACATTTATTTGCCCTGTACACAGCCCTGAACAACCAAACACGCATTAACATATCGCGTAGGTGTGCGCTACTGCAATCTACATGATGGGGGAAAGGAAGAAATACAACACACTATTCTTGGCATATATGTACCACCTGAATGGTATTTTTCATTATCTCCTGCACTGGGAACATTGTATTATTCCACTGGGAAGTCATAGCGAAGAGGATATAATTATCAGCAAAGTAATGGGGATCCTCTTGCTAATGGCCAGCTATTCAAATATCTCAATATAATCGCCTTGCCCAATCTCTCCCCATTGCCTACTCTTCTGGAGAAACTCATCATTTTTTCCACTTACTCCAGCATAATGAATTCATTTTGCATTTTCTTTGTGAGAAATTAAGAGGAATAGCAATGTAATGTGTTGACATTTGAAATGCAGCATAGAAAAGTTTAGACTGGCAATTTAGTTTAATCGCCCACTAGCAGGAAGAGGCTGCTTATTAAATTAGTTCTTGGTGCACAGGACATGTATTTCTCAGTTGATCTCTCTTGTCTTTTTTTTCTTTCATCCATGACTCAGTTCACTAGAAAGAAAGCAGAAAAAACACACTCATCTCAAGTATTTTAATCTATATATTTCCCTTTGTGATCACTGATGTTGACGAAGAGGATGAGTGATGGGTGAAAGTACTTACATATAGACAAGAAAACACATCTTCTGAAAAACTGTAGAAGTTACTATTAAAAACCCTTTTAAGATAAGTCCACATAGAATAGTACCGATCATTTATTGTTATAAAAGCTCTCATGGTACATTTCCAAACAGCCTGAGTTCATCCCCTGCTTCCTGATGAAATTTCAATGTAGGCATTAACACTCTACTCCTGCTTATGTTTACTTTGAAGTTTTATCAGGATACAGAATTATTCCATCCCAAGATAATTTACTTAAAAGTTGCTCTGAGTGGCAGAAAAATGGTTTCACATATTACATTTTTGAAGTGGATATACTGGAGGGGCAGCTGGACAAATCTTGGTGGTTTTGGGGTTTTTTTTTTACTTTTTGGTTTTACACAGATGCAAAATATAAATCATAAAATGTAGGATATAAAATTGTGGTCATCTGTGTTTGGGACATCGAAGCAGCCTATAACTTCTAGAAAACACTGGTGATGGACAGGTCATCCAGAAGGAGGACAGGACAGTGAAATAGAAATTACTTATCCCGCCACCATGTAAAAACTTTTGGGTAACACATATTAATTGTCATAATTATTTCCTGATATTTTCATAGTCTGGAACTCTTTCAGGTACCTCACAACAGTAAGAATACACTGTTATTTCCTTCAAGTGGGCAAAAGTATGTTTCCTGTGATCCATATCGAAAAACTTGACAAGTTAAACATAATTTATTTTTATTTTAACATGGCTTTATCTCAGTGAAAAAAAAAAAAGCATAATTTTAAAAATGGATTTAGTCCTACTGTTAATGAGACAACAAAGTCTACATCAAGAGATATTATCTGTGGCTAAAAATGGCATCATTTCAAAACAAAAATACAAAATAATCCTCTCAGATAATAGGGGTTGATTCTGGTGCAAGGAATGGAATGGAATAAATAAAATGGAATAGATTGCATTTTGAATCCTTTCATCAGGCATCCTGATAGTAGAAAAATACTTAAGCAGAGAAGCCAGTTTTTTCTTACCATTTACCTCAAGGAAATATTAGCAGATATTTCTAGAGAAAATTAGAAGAATCTGGGTATGGCCGAGGACTTTCATTACTTCATGTGACACACTATGTTAATTCACTAACAATTTCATCATATTAATTCATTAACAAATAGTGTCAAATCACTATTTCAGAACCTTTTTAGATAACAACCGTAATGGCTGCCTGCATATCTGAAGTGTATGTTCCTGAGCAAATGACTGATGAGGGCTGTTCTTTTTTTACTTGAAAGAAATACGGCAAATTCTCACATCTCCTTGTTTCACTCTGGCAGAATATTCCACTGGCTTTATCTGAATTACTCCTGATTTACATGGATGGAAGAAAAGATTCAACTTCCATGGCTTTATGAATTTCTTCCTCTGGTAGTTTTGCTTCTTAAGTAACTGAAGTTGTGTGCTGTGACTTACTGGCTTAAAAATCCCCACAATTTCCCACAAACGTTATTCAGAGCTCAACACATACTATACTGGAGCAAGATGCCAACAGCAGGTCTTTAACAAAGCTGTTGATTTCTCCGAGTAAAATAGAGTTTTCTGCTTGAAAAGTCCTGCAATTTCCTCTTAGTGCCAACAAGCCTGCTTTCCCCTTCTCCCTCCTTACATATACTCTGATAATTTCTTCTCTTTCTTGCAGTTTCCAAGTCTCTGAAATATAGGCAAATTTTTTTTCTTTTTTTTTTCCTTACTGAGGAGCTTTATGAATATGCAGGCTGCTCACCACTATTCCAACCTTCTGTACTTAGTTCTGCAAAGGAGACACACTAATTTTCACATCAGAGCCTATCAGTTTGTAAACTTGTCTTACGCCATTAATTTCAGGAACCTTCCAATGTCTTTCAATGGGAAATTAGCAGTCAAATGTGTTTAGTTTGCAGAAACAGCAGTCGTACCACCACCAAGAGCGACAACTCATACAACTGTAAGTCGTTAAGAATAGAATTTCTTCAATTATGAATGCATACATTGTCAATGGTGAGTGAAAGGAAGAGGCAAAAGGGAGAGGTGGAGAGGGAGAAAGTAAAAAAGACAGAAAGTGCCACAATAGGCTCCAAAACTTTCTGCTTTCTTAAAAACCTGTCAGCATTCAGCCTGCATTTCCGAATGACTATTGTTAAAAAAGTGTTAAAAGAGCAGACTGGTTCTATTGTTCAACTCCTGGGGAAAAAAAAAAAAAAAAAAAAAAAAAAGACCTGAAATTTTAAAGGCTATTTTTAAAGGATCCTATTTAAAGTTTTGGCAGACTAGGGAACCTAATTACTATATGTCATTTTTCTAAATGTAAATGAGAAAGCAGTTAAAGAAAGAAAGAGAAAAAAATCCACAGTCTTTGGGGGTTTGAAAAGCCCCCCTGCTGCTGACTGCATTGCTTTTTTATCCCTCCTTCCTCAGCGCAATTACGTCCCAGACTACAGAAAGTGCCCTTTCCCCACTGAGAGCACACGGAGCCACGGCGAGCATGGTGGGGTGCCCTGGTGAACTGAAATCAAGGAGGCAGCAGGTCCCATGATGATGACAGTTGTGTTGAGACATCTGCTGATCACTGCCGCCTGTGCCTGGGAATTAAAAAGAGTGACAAGGGAGACACGAAACCAGATCCCACCAGCTGCTTGAGGCAGATTCTGCTGTTTTCTCTAAAAAAACGTCAAATACGTCAGGCTTCTGAGGCAAGAGTACGGTGCCCAGGGGTTACTGCAATACGAATTTTGGTATTAGTGAGAGATGATTAGTAAAGGCGACCTAAAGTCGCCTATGGGTGTAATGGGATCATGGAGTGGGAAATTAAGTGTCGGTGATCACCCATCCCCCCCCCCGAGCAGTGATGGATGATGGGCACCCAGCTCTCATGGACCTCTTTGAAAATCTCTACACGGTTTGCTACCTCTTCTCTCAGGCTTTCCATTTCACGGCTAAGAGGTATTTCACATTTCCCTCATCCCCTCTTCGCACAGCAGGGCCCTCTGGTCCATCATCACCCTCCTCCTCATCTTCATCATGCCTACAGCTTTTTAAGACTTAGTTGTGGCCTGTCCGAAATGGAGAAAAAATTCTATATCCTCACGCTCATGCCCTTCAAAAGAGACCTAAGGGGAAAAATGAACTGCAAAGCCGCTCACCTCCTAGATTTGCACAGTGGCTCTCAACGCTGGCGTTGTGCAGCATTTCCCTCTCAGTCTTAGCTGGATATTTCTTACCTCAGGATATGTGAGGAAGTACCCTAAGGCATCGCCCCCAGGTCAGGATGTAGAGTTACAGATATGAGGATAATGAGGAGCCACGGGCTACGGTGTTTTTCAGCACGTTCTTGTCATCCGGCTCCCTACATCTCTGTTTCATCAGGCTGCCAAGTGCTGTAGCCCCTCTCTGCCAGGCTGGGTTGCTGGATCAGGCCTCAGCCCTCACACAGCAGGAGTGATGTTGATGGAAGGGGGAATCAATCAAAAGATATGAGGAGTCATATATATATATTTATTTATTATTTGCTATTTATTATTTGTGGTTTGCAGTCTGGATTACGACTGTGTCTGCCAGTTATTGCTAAATTAGCCTGCAGGAGAACCCACTGGGTGACTTGATTTTTTTAAATTTTTTATTTTTGCTATGTTTACCTAACTCCATGCCTTATAATATCTATTCTTTAAATCAGTCTGTGTCTCACACTGGCCATGCTTTAATTCAGAGACTGAATCCACTGGCACCTTGTTGTTTTGGTGAGCCCTCTGTGGCGCACATCAAGCCCTTCTCATCTTACTGAAGTGCCATTTGTCACAACTGGTCTCCTGTTCTACAGCCTGGAATAGAAGAGCTGTTACCAGTCATGAGTGACACGTGCTAGCATACACAACAGTGAATCTTCCTTCTGCCTATCTTGTACATACATTTAAACATGATTTGGTGCATTAATCTCTACACATCTCTTTTTCTTTTTAATAGGGTTGTCAACCTGCTACAGCATATATATGCTTTCCAGCTTAAGTAAATAAATATGGCAGAGGTTTTACCGGCTCTTAAATGACTTAGTCACAGAAGTTTTTGATGGCTATGTTTATAGCTATAAATTAAATAAATCCCTGGGACTGTTCAGTCACAGAGGTGAAAAAGCACAAAATGACTCACATTCAAGCTGTTAATCCACACAGCCCTAAGAAGAAGGTGGCCACCTCCCAACTACCTGTTGGGTCTTTAACCCATGCTAACGATCAGCGATGAACAGGAATTATTTGGGAGTGTACCAGTTGGTTCAGACAAAAACCAGGCCAGGAACACTTCTAACAACAGTGTAGACAACCACATTCAGTGCAGAGAAATGTAGTATTTAATTTACTGGTATAGATACAGCCCAACTGACCACTGACTAAGATGTTCTGACATCTCCTTTTGAGTGGAGGTGAGAGGAAGGGATAGGTGGATAAATAGATATATAATTGTCTTAATGCACTCTTTGCTTTTTTGTAGGACATTATTTGGTCATTTTCTCAGACTAATAAACCTGGGATAAATATAGTTTATTTATTTCTAACTTGGTCATTAGAGAAGACAGTTACTCATCATCTTTTCTGAAACACCAAAGACGGTTTATTCACTTGTTATTTTTAATGTTTTTATTACATCATAACAACCCTAAGTTTTTGTCCCACTGAGATCCTAAGGGAAGACAGCAAGACTGATCTGGTGTAGCACTGAATATTCAAAGAGCTAAATAAAATGATTTTAGGAAAACCCCCTTCCTCAATTACTTCTATTTGTGGAGGAATTTTCCATTACAGCTCTGAAGCTGATGCAATTTTTATGCATTATAAGGCCTCACTCTATCAATTTATTGCCCCTCAAATGAGTGCATTAATATTGATGGCAGCTAAACACATTGCAAACATGTTCTGCCCATTAATGCCCTGGAATAGAGTCATTATCCCATTTTATTCCCACTGCAATGGTGGGACTGATAGGTGTAGAGAAGGATCTGAAATAAAAACTGAGAACCAAGTGTCTTGAGAGATCAGGGCTCATATCCACTCATAGCAGTTCAGATCTGCTTAAAGGTTCACAGTCCACTACTTGTCCCTGACATCTTAAGACTCATAGCCATAAAGAATAATTCACCCAAAAATAAATTTGAGGACTGCAGTGGTAGCATTTACGGGTATACACACTTCCTGACCTCAATGGACATATGTCGTAGAGCACCCAATACCCATTACATGCACCCACAATATGATAAAGTTCTCGATTCTGGGTGATGTCAAGCGGAGGGGCAGCAAAACTGTTACGATGGACTTCTGGAGGGCAGACTTTGGCCTCTTCAGGACCCTGGCTGGGAAAGTCCCTTGGGAGGCAGTCCTGAAAGGTAAAGGGGTCCAGGAAGGCTGTGTCTTCTTCAAGAAGGAAGTCTTAAGGGCGCAGGAGCGGGCTGTCCCCGCGTGCCAT
The DNA here is from genome assembly GCF_030463565.1 of Pelecanus crispus. Lineage (NCBI taxonomy): Eukaryota > Metazoa > Chordata > Aves > Pelecaniformes > Pelecanidae > Pelecanus > Pelecanus crispus. The sequence goes on along the minus strand of NC_134676.1, from coordinate 7,941,772 downwards.
AAGACCAACTGGAGGGGAAAACGACAGGCCTGGCTGAATAGGGAGATTTTGCGGGGACTCAGGGAAAAAAGGAGAGTCTACCACCTTTGGAAGAAGGGGCGGGCAACTCAGGAGGAGCACAGGGATCTTGTCAGGTCCTGCAGGGAGGAAATTAGAAAGGCAAAAGCCCAGCTAGTACTCAATCTGGCCAGTGCTGTAAAAGATAACAAAAAATGCTTTTATAAGTACATCAGCAATAAAAGGAGAGCCAAGGAGGATCTCCGTCCTTTGCTGGATGTGAGGGGGGAACATTGTCACTAAGGCTGAGGAAAAGGCTGAGGTACTTAACGCCTTCTTTGCCTCTGTGTTTAACAGCCAGACCAGTCATCCCCTGGGTACTCAGCCCCCTGAGCTAGAGGGTAGGGATGGGGAGCAGAATGGAGCCCTCATAGTCCAGGAGGAAGCAGTTAACGACCTGCTATGCCACCTGGACACTCACAAGTCTATGGGGCTGGATGGGATCCACCCGAGAGTACTGAGGGAGCTGGCGGAAGAGCTTGCCAAGCCACTTTCCATCGTCTGTCAGCAGTCCTGGTTAACAGGGGAGGACCCTGACAACTGGAGGCGTGCCAATGTGACGCACATCTACAAGAAGGGCCGGAAGGAGGACCCAGGGAACTACAGGCCTGTCAGCCTGACCTCAGTGCCGGGAAAGATTATGGAGAGGTTCATCTTGAGTGTGCTCAACAGGCATGTGCAGGTCAACGAGGGGATCGGGCCCAGCCAGCATGGGTTCATGAAAGGCAGGTCCTGCTTGACCAACCTGATCTCCTTCTATGACCTGGTGACCTGACTGGTGGATGGAGGAAAGGCTGTGGATGTCATCTACCTGGACTTCAGCAAAGCCTTTGAAACCGTCTCCCATAGCATTCTCCTTAGGAAGCTGGCAGCTCGTGGCTTGGATGGGCGCAGTCTTCGTTGGGTCAAAAACTGGCTGGGTGGCCAAGCCCAGAGAGTTGTGGTGAATGGCATGAAGTCCAGTTGACAGCCGGTCATGAGCGGTGTTCCCCAGGGCTCTGTTTTGGGGCCAGTCTTATTCAATGTCTTTATCAAGGATCTGGATGAGGGGATTGTGTGTGCCCTCAGTAAGTTTGCAGATGACACCAAACTGGGTGGGAGTGTCGATCTGCTGGAGGGTAGGAAGGCCCTGCAGAGGGACCTGGACAGGCTGGACCGATGGGCCGAGGCCAACTGTATGAGGTTTAACAAGGCCAAGTGCCGGGTCCTGCACTTGGGTCACAACAACCCCATGCAAAACTACAGGCTTGGGGAAGAGTGTCTGGGAAGCTGCCTGGCCGAAAAGGAGCTGGGGGTGCTGGTTGACAGCCGGCTGAACAGGAGCCAGCAGTGTGCCCAGGTGGCCAAGAAGGCCAACAGCATCCTGGCTGGTATGAGGAACACTGTGGCCAGCAGGAGCAGGGAGGTGATTGTCCCCCTGTACTCGGCACAGGTGAGGCCGCACCTCAAATACTGTGTCCAGTTTTGAGCCCCTCACTACAAGAAAGACATTGAGGTGCTGGAGCATGTCCAGAGACGGGCAACAAGGCTGGTGAAGGGTCTGGAGCAGGGGTCGGATGAGGAGCGGCTGAGGGAACTGGGATTGTTTAGCTTGGAGAAGAGGAGGCTGAGGGGAGACCTTATCGCTCTCTACAACTACCTGACAGGAGGTTGTAGTGAGGTGGGTGTTGGTCTCTTCTCCCAAGTAGTTAGCAATACAACAAGAGGAAATGGGCTCAAGCTGCGCCAGGGGAGGTTTAGGTTGGAAATTAGGAAAAATTTCTTTACGGAAAGGGTGGTCAAGCATTGGAACAGGCTGCCCAGAGAGGTGGTGGAGTCCCCATCCCTGGAAGTGTTCAAAAAATGGGTAGATGTGGCACTTTGGGACATGGTTTAGTCTAGTCTACCCTTGATTGGTTTAGTGTGGACTTGGTAGTGTAGGTTAATGGTTGGACTGGATGATCTTAAAGGTCTTTTCCAACCTAAATAATTCTATGATTCTATGATTATTCACATATTCAGGAGAAAAAAAAAAAGGATATTTAAATGTAATTTCCCACTACTCCAGTTTTCCTAGTGAGCTCTGCAAATGCTTGCTTGGTGCCCACTAGCCTGCGAGGAAGTGGTTATATCCTGATCCTCTTCAGAACAGCTGCCTATGAAGTGTCACACTTGCTGAGCCTCCATTTGGAGGAGGCAATTTCTGGAAACATGAAAGGCAAATCCACCCCCCGCTTTATTCCATTTCAGTGCGTCAGGTTAATAAAAAACGTATGGTCCTGAATGCTACATGGAGATGCAGGACTGTGATTGCATGTAATTTCCAAACACTGAAATATTTCATTTTGGAACTAAACACTGCTACAGGAAAGCATGCCTCTTTGCCTGTCTTCCCATTGCCTGAAAAGTTCAGAAGTTATTTATATGTACATATGTACATATATAAATTATGTCTGAGTGCACCATGTATATATTATATGTATTTAATACACATATATATTACATATATATGTAATATATGTATATATGTGTATATATGTAATATATGCTTTATATATTCCATATATAAATAATTCATATTCATATTATTTATATTAAAGTATATATTAAAATTATATTAAATCTATTTTGTGTACAAATTTTACATACTTTTTTATATATTATATAATATACATATTATATATGTCCACTGGTCATGGAGACCAGTGCCAAGTAGCATTCCTCAGGGGTCAGTATAGGGACCAGCACTGTCTTACACCTTTGTCAGTGACATGGACAGTGGGATTGAGTGCACCCTCAGCAAGTTTGCCAACGACACCAAGCTGTGTGGTGTGGTTGACATGCTGGAGGGAAGGGATGCCATCCAGAGGGACCTTGACAAGCTTGAGAGGTAGCCTGTGTGAACCTCATGAAATTCATCAAGGCCAAATGCAAGGTCCTGCACGTGGGTCAGGGCAATCCCAAGCACAAATACAGGCTGGGCGGAGAATGGATTGAGAGCAGCCCTGAGGAGAAGCACTTGGGGGTGTTGGCTGATGAGAAAGTCAGCATTACCCAGCATTTTCCGCTTGCAGCCCAGAGAGCCAACTGTATCCTGGGCTGCATCAAAAGAAGCTGCATCAAAAAAAGGTCGAGGGAGGTGATTCTGCCCTGCTACTCCACTCTCATAAGACTGCACCTGGAGTACTGCTTTCAGCTCTGGGGCTGCCAACATAAGAAAGACATGGACCTGTTGGAGTGAGTCTAGAGAAGGGCCACAAAGATGATCAGAGGGTTGGAGCACCTCTCCTATGAAGACAGGATGAGAGAGTAGGGGCTGTTCAGCCTGGAGAAGAGCAGGTTCCAGGGAGACCTTATTGCAGCCTTCCAGTACCTGAAGGGGGAACTGCAAGAAAGCTGGAGAGGGACTTTTTACAAGGGCATGTAGCGGTAGGACAAGGGGTAATGGCTTTAAACTGACAGAGGGTAGATTTAGACTAGATAAAGGAAGAAATCCTTCACTATGAGGGTGGTGAAGCACTGGCACAGGTTGCCCAGAGAAGCTGTGGATGCCCCATCCCTGGAAGTGTTGCAGGCCAGGTTGGATGGGGCTTTGAGCAACCTGGTCTAGTGGAAGGTGTCCCTGCCCATGGCCGGGGGGTTGGAAGTGGATGATCTTTAAGGTCCCTTCCAACCCAAACCATTCTATGATTCTATTCTATATAACTACATGCTGGCATATAACTATGGAATTTCCAAAACACAACTATATTAACAAAGTCTCTTGGTCTTGTATCCCACTACATCAAAGTTAGGGTGCCCTCCATACACCACAGGGGATTAAACACATGGGAAATTCAATAATAAAAACTTGTTGAGCTCAAGTTTTTTAAGCCACCAAACATCACCTAAATGGAAAAAGAAAAAATAAAATAAAAAGAGCATATGAGATTTCTTCCTTCTTTCTTTCTTTCTTTCTTTCTTTCTTTCTTTCTTTCTTTCTTTCTTTCTTTCTTTCTTTCTTTCTTTCTTTCTTTCTTTCTTTCTTTCTTTCTTCCTTTCTTCCTTTCTTCCTTTCTTCCTTTCTTCCTTTCTTCCTTTCTTCCTTTCTTCCTTTCTTCCTTTCCTTCTTTCCTTCTTTCCTTCTTTCCTTCTTTCCTTCTTTCCTTCTTTCCTTCTTTCCTTCTTTCTTTCTTTCCTTCTTTCTTTCTTTCTTTCTTTCTTTTTTTTTTGGTTTTTTTTTTTTGTTTTTTTTTGTTTCAAGGGGGTTTTTGTCACATTTTTTGTTTGGAATCTCACTTAGAGAGTTTTATTCCTGGGATTCCTGGGGGGGCTTTTATAAGTAGAAGAAACTAAAAATAAAACCGGCAGGTTAAGTACATGAAATAAAAAGCTGGGGGAAAAGTAATAATTAAAAAAAAAGACTCTGAGCTTGAAGGTTTAGAAACTGTCTGCAACTACCTCTGGAAGAATGAGTTACATTGGGGTCATAAGAATGCCTCTGACCACCTGTTCATGTCAAGAAAATAGCTACCTCCTTTTCTCTTGCCTTTTCTTATTTTTATTGCCTCAAGGTCAGATTGCAGCTATGCGCTGTAGCTAGAGAGATGCCTTTGATCTGAGAGGGAGTGAGCACTGGTGTGGAGTGCAGTGGGCAATGGCAGAGGATGCACCCTACTGGAGAGTCCCAAATCAACACCCATAGGTAGCTTGCACCTGATTTGGAGATCCCAGACCATTTTGAAAGCCCAAATGTAAATAGTTTTATTTCCAAAGTCAACTCCTTATAGTCCTGGAGTCCTGCACATATGCAGTCTCTGTCTGGGTCAAATAAAAGTTGCTGGTTTTACTCCATCAAATCCTGAATGCATTACGACCCTGTTATTTGAGAGACCTTTTCTCTATGTGTGAACAATTGAGGTCAAGTGAGCTCCTCTCATATATAAACATCTTGGTTAATCAAGAATAGGACCAACAACGTTTCTTAGTGAGATCCTGAAGTCACTCCTGTGGGACCTGAATTTCACCTCATTCACGGTGCACCACAATGCTCATCTGTCCCCTCAGGGTGACAGAAGAATAATGATGGAGGCTGTTACAACTGATACTCGTTGCTGTGGGATGTGGGGACTTGGTCTGTAAAGTTTGTAAGTCAGGGGAAGTATCTTATGCTTAATTAAGGTGGGGGGATTGTACTAGAAGATGCCTTGAGTTTAACATAGGCAATTACCAGTTTGAAGTAGGAGAAATAAAAAGAATAAACTTTTCTCAGCCACACTGTGAAGGCAAGAAGAGAATTTGTCCCATTAATAGTGTTGCACTGTGCCCATTAACTATTATTTTAATGTTGTCTCTCTCGCTTATCAGTACTGCTAATTATGAAGCATTCTTTGTGGAGTGCCATCAGTGCGCTCAGTGTTGTAATCAAGCAATCAAGCCTGAGCTGGGGAAGGATGTTCTCAAGTTGGAAAAATTAGCTGAAAAACAGAATGGGAATTTGGAGCCACCTATTCTCCTGTTCTAAAGCTTCAGGCAGAACTTCCACCAGAGACCAACAAGGAACTGTTGCAGGGGGCCTCATTAAGATCTCAAGTCAGCAAAGTACTTAAGCATATTGTAGAGTCAAAAGGATTTAATAACTGAGTTGAAGTTAAGTGCCGAGTCAGGGTCTAAATCTAGGAGAATATACTTTATGGTCTATTTCTTTGGAATAGTGTCTTTTCTGAAGTGAAGAGAGGGAAGAGTTCAGGCTTTCTTTCAAGTCAGTTGTGCTAAGCGTATTATTCCAAGTCCTACCTTCTAGCAAATCTACCAATAAAGATAACTGTGGTGATGTCTTAAGCTACCAGAACTGTGCAAAAATCATCACTTGTTTTCCTTTTCCTGTCAAAATGTGAATATTCTTTTTTTAAAAAAAGATAATTTTCCCACTATTTAAAAATATGCCTGTTGCAGCCCATTGCACAAAGTGATATTTTTACACTACTCATTTTCTTTTCTTTAGCATAGTTTAAACATCACTTTTATGCCAACTCATACTTTACAATTGCTCCTAGTTACGTCTTCCTTCCCTGTGCCTCAGTTTCCCCACCATTTAAATGGAGGAGAGTGATGTCAGTGTTCATTGCAATATAGCGTGAAATACAGAGTTCAACAGAGCTGCATGTTGTGGAATAAACAATATGCCTGAAATTAAATAAATAAATAAGAATGAAGATAAATAAATAAATAAATAAAAGAGAAAAGCAATTCAGGATAGATTGATTAGAGGGGGAAAAAAAGCCCCTTAATTTAAATCTTAGTAAAACAGGTGTAATTTATATTTTTTTCCTTAGGCAATTTAATCACTTCTCAATAACAAAACTGATTATTTAGCCACAGACAGTTCTGCTCAGAGTAGTCACTTTTATTAATAAGATTCAGTCTGATCTGATTAGAAAACAAACTTCAGGAACATCTCCTATTAGCTTCCATTCATCTCAGCAGCAATTTAATGTGCAGCTGATGCCTCATAAAAAAAAAAACAAACCCAAACCCCAAAAAACAACAACAAAACCCCACAGTAGAACATTTTACAAGCACTCCAACTAATATATTAGCCATTTATTTTTGCCTTTTCTTCCCCTTACTCCAGTTCCTCGAACGGTAAACGTTTGTAGATGACAAGGCTGTCAATATTGCATCTTTTGTTCAAAGCGAAAGTAAACAAAGAGATGAGCAGCTGCCTGGAAAGGATGAGGAATTTGCATTACGAAGGAGGCATGTAAATCTTGCATCAAGCTTTAAATGAAAATGCTGTATGAGCCAGGCTTTTCCTGGAGGTACTGACCAGTACAGCCTGAAAGCAGGTACCTTCTTTCTTGCAAAAAGTACTGTTCTAAAATCAAGCAATCTACCAGGGAAACAAAAGCAAGGGTCTGTAGCAGTTGGAGTACCAAAACCACAGTCACAGTTATTCTTGCTGCTGCCTTACTGATAACAGCATTGCTTTCACCCCTGAGTGTGTGCAGTTTGGAAAGACGCTTTCAGACTCGTGGCTGTAACCTTTATTTTGTCTCTTCTCCACCGATTTCAAACGTAGGGGACTCCTGAGCACGGTAAAGTTGTGTTAGCAAGTGGGCATTTTGTACACTGACAGCAAGGAGTAAGGGGGAGCAGATTTCATGGAGCTGACAATGTAAAATAAAATGGGGGAAGGGGGGAACAGGATAGAGAAATTAAGGCATCACAACTTGCTTAAGATTCCAGAAGAAAGGAAGATGCAGAATCTGCATCCTCTCACCAAAGGATTTCGTCTCTGTATCTGTGCTCTTAAGAAAACATAACTCACTGAGCCACATCCACACCCGTTAATTAAATGTCTAACTTTTCTCTCAGATTCAGCAGTTTGCATGAAAAGCACAGAGGAGCACTGCCAGCGAAAGGCTGCTCCTCCCGCAGAAGCCACTCGCAGTGCAGGATTCAGCAGTAAACCAGCTGGGAGTACAGCTTGCCTCTCCTCCCAGTCATGAAGCTCAGCACTTGCAGCTCTTTGGGGTACAATGCTGCGCCTTGACCAACTGCTTGTAACTGCTTTCATCCTCACTCTGGTACCCAATTAGTACCTTGTTAGCCACACACCTGCAGTGCCTTCACCCGCAGGTCACTAAACCTCATGGGCCTGATTCTCCAGTCGCTGCTCCAGTCCCCATCAGAAACCACTCCATTAAATCAACGGCTTTAGAGCAGCCTAAATAAAAGGAGAACGAGGTGATCTGCAACATTAACCCTTTTCCTCTCTGTCTTTCCAGCACATGCACCCTTCGGCCATCTGTCACTGCTGCGAAAGTAATTAGCTAACAGGAACACTTCTTCTAATCAGGGCTGGGCAACAGCAAAAGCAAGAACAAATGCAACTCTCTAGTAGGCTATTGCAGTGTTTCTCCAAATCCTTCTGGAGCTGCTACATCTCAGGAAGAGTAGTCAGGAAACTTGACTGATGTAGTAACCGAATCAGCAGTATGCTAAAAGTTGTGCTTCTAAATAAGTCATTCATGATGACTGCTTTGTGTTTTGGCCTCATCAAAATTCAGGCCTACTACAGCATGGGGAGAAAAGCTCTGGGAAGTGAAATGAGAGCAGGGAGAGACAAATGTAAATAGAAAATGTGTTTCTGAATTGTGCTACAGGGACTAGTCTGAATATAAGCTACTGGTAAATGATGGTGTTTCGCTCAAAGAAGGATATTGTCCAGTGGTGCTAATATAAAGAAATAAAGTTTCAAAGAATTATCACAGCATAATATTGACTCAAAAGTACTGTCTCCAGGACTTAAGCTAAAAGAAATCTCCTCAAGAGAGGTGTATATGTAGCTATGAAAAGATAACATTACCACCTACATTTCGGGACCAATATTACACTAACTTTTCATCTCAGTAAATTCAGTGTTTGACGCAGTAAAGTCCCATACTTGGCTGGGGGGGATAGAGGGTAATATAATATGTTTTAAAATTTCTGTGTGTCTAGCACAGAGGATGGCTTGAATTTAAGAACAGATAGTGCAAATAATGCAGATGTTACGGGGGGCTGAACTACTGAGCATAAACTAAGACAACACTGACTTTTTAACATGCAGGGGGTTGGTGTACCCCTTAGATATACATTATTTTGAGCAAAAGATGATACTGAAAAATATGGTGGTAAAGAGCATTTACAAAGTATACTGGCCTTTAGGGAAAGAGAGAATACTCAAACCCTCACAAAGCAGGCCATTTTCATAGTGTTTGTATCTCAGCATACAGACCCAAAAAATTTACAGCATTTGGATGAAGAATGCTCCTCCATAACTTTCCACTTGAGCCTTCTGAGAGACCCTTCTGAGAAACACAAGCTTTAGTGATTTGTCAAGAATGCTGTTGCTTAATGATCAAAGCTTTGAATTTAACACTTTTAGGCTCAAATCTTGGCCATGTCTGCTTCTCTGAGGTCATTTAGTAAATGTCACACCATACTTTGCACAGACCTTGAAAAAGTCCCTGAGGTTTCTTATTTCTACAGTTGTGTGGAGTTGTGAATTTCCTTATTTTCAGGCAGGGAAAAGAGAAACTGAGGTAGGATTATTTGACAGCAGTTCAGTTCAGGGTTGGCTGTTTTACTGCCAAGATTTTGAATGAAACAGAATCAGTACAACTGGTATTAGTACCTATACTCATTGCTGTAGTCTCAATTAATTAGAAAGGAATCAAATGAGTGATGCATTCTGCGTAACTGTGATGACCACATGAGGAAGTAACGGCTGTCTATAAAATCAACAACAGCGTAAATACTTTGGAAGCAAAAGGATTTTTGAGGCAGGCGAGACTCACAAAGACGTAAGGCTAAAAGGAGAAACAAGGGTAGGCCAGGCTGAGAAGTTATTTCCATAACTTTGTAGTTTGCTAATTTGAATTGCTGGTAATAGCACACTCCTTGGACAGTTATAGTAATACAGCTGCTTTTATGGATAAAGTGAATGACTGCAGTCAGCAGATATCTTTGTGTCTGTTCCCCTCTTCACTACTAAATTTGTTTCATGGTCATAAGCAAGATAGTAGGACTGAACTTGTCCAAACAGCATAGGTTGGATCCAGTCTTAAAGCAGAGAATCTATGCAATGTCATGCCATTTTCACTAGAGGATTGGTGTAATGAAAACAGAGTTTCTAATAGGTCTATTCCACCACTGATTTTTTTATTATTTTCCGTTGTTTTTTTTTTTTTTTTTTTTCCTTCAGTTCAAGCTTACTGAAAAATGGAAAGCTGAGGCAGGAATTATGATAAGACAGCCTCTCCCACAGACTGCTGCTGCCAGTATCCTTGTGTCTGATGCTAGTTTTTCTCATTACATTCAGTGTATCTGAAACTAAGCTCCACTACAGGTAACTAGCCTATGGCATTGAGCAGAGGAAATAGCATTTTCGGTAAGCTAGAGAAAATTCATGTAAAAATGTAAGCTGATGTTATTAAGTTGGTTGTTGATGCAGTAGAAGTACTGAAGCTTGCTTGTTTAGACAGTTGGCTGTGGTCAAATTAGGCATGCCTGAAATTTGAATAGAACCATAACTTAAATAAAAGATGACAAACAATTATATCCCATGTTTACTTTTGTGCTAAGGAGAACTGTGACATTTCATTTTGAGTAGCTTCTTAGGCAATGTAAAGATGTGAAAAATTCTATTCCTCTTTTGCTTGAAGTTAAGGCTGTGTGAAGTTGAGGCTTTCTCTCAGAAGCTTCCTGTGATGTGGTAATGCAAGGAAAAGTCTTTGCTACTGTGACCGGCTCACCCATCTGTTATGTTGTTGCTTGCTGGATGCGCAGAGATTTTCAAACACTGTAGTTAATACTTCCCTGAGGGGTAGAGTAACGCCAAAGTTCTCCTGTACCATGTGTCCAGACAAACTGCATGTCCCTAATTTTAAAAAAACAGAGAGAGTGGGGGGGGAGAAAGAAAAAAGGTGGCATAAACCAAAACCTCAATTTTATCTACTTTTATCTGTTGGGGGAAAAAAGTCATATCATTTTCACAAAAAATGTATCCCAGCGTTCATCCAGGCTCAGGCTCAGGCAGTCAGTGTTTCCATGCCTCTTTAATTCAGAAATTCCCTCATTTTTACATCTTTTTCTTTTGGGTATTGGAGCTACTTTTCTAGTTAGTTCCATAGCCATCATTCCTAGCCAGCACCAATTCAATATCTGACACACCACCCCCACCCCTGTGGTGTTTTGACTGCTGGCTTCTCATCTTAATTTTGCCTTACAGATAGCTCTGAAAATAGCTAATGGGGTTCTCTGTTTACATATTTACTGATCTGAATGATGCTGTTGATCATTCCACATCACATCATCTCACTTGAAGATATGCTATGGTATGAGGGATATAACAAACTTGCCCCTTATGGTTTTTGTTTGTTTGGGTTTGGGGCGAGGGTGGGGATTTTTTTACTATAAATTTTTAGTAGAAGAATTAAAGACTGGCTGTATCACATCACATAATAGTACCATTTTATATCAGAAAATACAACTCAAGGTACGGCTCAGAAGTCATATGTGGTTTACTATATAGGCACCTGTTCAACTGACAATAAGAGCTGACATTACTATAATGGAAATGCCCAATGTATATTTATGGAACATTAATTCAGCCTATAATATCGCAGCTGTCAAAATCTACTGAGGTAGGTTCTATTTCATACGTTTTCTTCCTTGTAATTCAGTTAAATGTCCCATTTGAACTATCTTCTTTGCCTTCACATTCTTTGTCTTAATGAGTCAGGGTGAGCATCTCAGTCTTTTCAGAAGAACAGACTCAATGAAAATAAGACCTGTTTAACGCAACAGGCTTCTTCTGTCTAGCAAGAGGAATAGGGCTGAGATAATACCGTATAAACCGACAAAAGAAGATTCCCATAAGTAGAAGATGCTCACAGACTTTCCTGGTCCCCTAGGGAGAGATTTGAATAATGGAAGGTTAAGGGGCTTGGCATATTACCTCAGGACAGCTGTTCTGGTCCTGCAGAACAACATGAAAAAACCAGAGGCAGATCGGGATGGGAGGTGTTATTACACAAACAACGCTTGCCTCACTGGTATAACAATGAACACAAGGTGCAATGCTGGGACAGATGGATAGTGAGAAATCAGGAGAGAAAAGCAAAGATCATAAACTGGGATTGAGGAAAACTTCGACAAACAGCAAATGTACGGGTCACTCATGACACTGAACATCCTGATCTTGAGCTCTGCTGAGGGATTGTTTATCCTATCGACTAATATTGTGATGAAGTAAGACCAGTCAGGGATAGAGGGAAGCGGCAGGAAGACACTGGTCACTTAAGGAATGAATCGGCTCTCGAGGGACCCAGTTGTGCCATGCTTCAGAAGTACAGACAAAAGGTTGAACACACTGTGGTGAATAGAAGCAAACTTTTGGGGGGCGGGGGGGGCAAGGAAGGAAGACATGAGAAAAGGAACAGTCATGCTAGCCAGGTGGGCTGTCATTACTGACGCACGGGTTATGGTGTTCATTATAAATTGTCAGCCTCACCCAGTAAGATCCAGGCATTTCTAATGACACAGGAGTGCTTGTTTCTCATGTATTGTCATATGACTTTATTCAGGTAAAGGACAAGTCCCTAAGTACACTTTGCTGGGGAGAAGGGTTTCAATGGCTCTGTTGCCTTTTGCATCTAATTTTCTTTTCCATCCTTAATCCTTCCTTATAATAGCTTATCCTTATCCACCATCTCTCTCTTTCACTGGTTTTATGTAAGTCTTCCTGAGTCATTACATGTCATCTCTGCAACATTTACTATCTTCTTGCAAATTTGTCCTTCTATACTCCTCTTTCGTAGATTGTTTTGAATTTTCACAACTTCCTCTTCACCCTTCTATCTTTGAGGTGCTGTGTGATCTCATAAGGAAAAAACTTGTCATCTTTATGCTTGATCATGTGAAATCTTCATGAATGCATATCAATGTGACATGTTTTTGTCATTGATCCATCATGTTACAATTGCACTTCTGTCTATTTTGCTGTCTTTTCTACTGTCTGACATGTAGATATAATTACATGTTAAGAAAACTATAATACTGAAGGATGTTATTTTTTGAATGTCTGTTATCAGTACAACTTATTCATGATGAAAAGATAAAAACAAACCCTAAAAAAGGTATGACTATCAGTCAACATAAGCTGGCAAAACTGCTTTGACTTAAAGCAGCTGAAATTTGGACCCAATAACGTATTAATATAATGAGAGCTTCAAGACTTCTGCAGGGATCTTATTTCAGAAAATAAGGTCAGTCTTCTAAAGTTAGTGACACTCATTTTTATCAGATAAGCCTGGTGGCCCTCATCCAAGTCTACAGAGATTGACTGACTTATTCCACCTTAAAAAATGAAAAGTGAGAGAGTATGTTCCTCATCAAAAAAATCTCATGGCATAAAAACATTCAGAAGCCATCAGTTTATGTGATGTGAAAAGTAATTAAATGCAACAACAGCATGACATCAGCAGTGGATAATTTTCAGACTTTAAATGTCATTCTCTCCTTTTAAACTCACAGTTGTTTGAGGGTTTTGTCTCCATTTCACAAGATAGAGTACAAAACATTGTGACATGCTTAATATTTCTTCCGCCAAGCCGTCCATTCTGATTTCATTCTCACCCTTTACAGAGTTGTTGATTTCAGCCTGCATTTGGCTGCCAAAAATGCGATTGCACACGCAGCACCAAGAACAAAGTGAAAATGAATTATGCATTGGAAAGGAAGTTACATTTGAGTCAAAAAACTTAAGACTTCAGCACCTCCAAATTACAATATAATTTAGGAGGGAATACATTTAAAGAGATAGCAATGGACTGAGGCGAGAGAGGGTCAGCCTTGTCGAGCCTTAATATAATTTACAGTAGCTTTCAATTATTTATTTTTAAGAAGCCACCGAGCACACTGGATCTTTTCAGTGGTAATGTCAAAATATGGATATTGGGAAAAAGACATGAATAATAGTGACAGGTTGTTATGCATGATAATGGTATATGGGGACATTTAAAATATGGATCGCTCACCAGAGCAAAAAGCGCATGTCATTTACTCTGAGAACACACGGCTGTATGCTTAGTGGCTCTTCTGCACTATAAAAGTTTGCTGAACTTGATTTTTTTTTTTTTTCTTGTCTGTCTTCTTTTCCTTTTTGATTTAAAACTTTCTGCTTTGAAACAATGGCCAGTGAGTTCACACTGATTTCCCACAAAGGAAAAACAGTTAGGGTTGTTTGCAGTGACCCAGGTAGAATAAAAGGAAGCCTTTTAAACCTTTCAGTTCATGCAACCAGCAATGTTTTGCTTTTTATTTATCCATTTGATGATATTATATTTAAGGGAAGTGTGTGGTTTTTGAAGGCCTGGAATGAAGTTTGGAAGATCTGTTTTCAGTTCCTTGACAGGCTTCTTTCATAGGAATGGGCAAATGACTCACCACTGACTTCACACAGTGTTTTTTGATCCTCAGAATCCTTATTTAGCTTTTGCTTTAATACTATAAGCATGAAATTCATTGATACTTTTGTTTCTACCTGCAGATATGTGCAAAATGAGGAGCTCCTGTAGCTGCTTACCTAGGATCCCAACCTGTACCTCCACCCCAGAAGGATTCTGAAACCAGGAGATTGATTGAGGTGCCTCCAACTGCCAATCCAGACAGAAATAGATCTCCTATAGCTCCTGCATCATATCTGCCAGCCTCAGGCAGATCTTAGATGCCTCAAGGTAGCCATTCAGACAAGTCTGTTTAGTCATCTGAGATCTGGCTAAATGTGTCCCATCTGTCTCTATATGGGCCATTCTGCTCAGCGTTTTCAGATGGTGCTTGTTGGATCAGTCTTACACAGAAGATTCCTGGGGACAGCAGAGTCACATTTCGCAGACTGGATGATTGCTTATATTCACACAAGGTTGCTCAAAAACCTAATCTCTAGAGTAACAATAAGCTTTATTTTCTTTGGCTACTTCTGGCATTTTGCCTATTTCCTACCCATATGGTTGTCTTACAGTTTGTGAGCAACCTATTTGGACTTGACAAGTGACCACCTTGTCTCTCGAGTCATCCCATAAGGCAACAATTCAGTTCTGCTTGAGATTTTGCATGAAAACTTGTCTCCTGTGTGGCCTGTGAGCCTCAGCAGGTAGCATAGGAATGCTCTGCCTGTCCATTCCTCATTCACCCAAGACTGCTGTGCCCAGCACAGTCACCCAAGATGTTGGAACACCAGATTTGAATGGGTTAACAGTAATCTTATGAAATTCAACAATGCGAAGTCCTACACTTGTGAAAGAAGATCACCTTTAAGCAGTACAGGCTGGGAACAGACTGGCCAAGGAGCAAATCTGTGGAAAAGACTTGATTTGATAAAGCCCTGAGAAACTGTCTGACTTCAGAGCTGACCTGGCTTTGGGCAGGAGTTTGGAACTTCTTTATACCCCTTCCAACCCAATTATACTATGATCCTGTGGGGTATGATATGGAAAAAGTCTCTAAATCCAGGAGCCTCTAAATTATCTGTCCAACACCTTTTTGGCAGTTCTGGGTTGATAGTTACGTTTCCCACTGGGGCTCATCAGAAGTAGATAATCAGCATATTTTAAAATAACAAAAGTGATCTTAATATTAATGAAGTAATTCATACAGCAGGACCTTGTACCTAGCACTTTTTCCCTCTTAGTTCATTGATTTCTCTGCCTGTCTTTTGCTGTCCTTCTCTCTTTCCTTTTTCTACTCTTTCTTACCAAGATATAAATGCACTGAAGAATATCTGATTGCACAGTGGAGATTCTCTCCCTCCTGAGGTATGAGAGTTCTGGTCTCATAAATTAAACACTTTGGGTATTTAAAAAAAGGTTTTTCAAAGGAAGTGCTACAACTACCGAAGATTTAAAGTAGACTGCATACACTTGTGCTTCCTTTCCGTGTTGCTTCTTTACAGGGAAAAAAAGCAACATGACATGACCTGCTGTAGCTCCAAATTTCAGATAAAATTCATAGTTTACAGTCTAAGGTAGAGAAAGGGAATCTTCATCTGAGGGCTAAGCATTTGCATTACAATGGATAAGTGAATCTGTTAGAGTGCTCACAGTTTTCAGTAAACCACTCAGATTTTAGCTTCTGAAGATCTCATTCTATCTCTCCCCAAACATTGTATAAAGACCCTGCTTGCCTTGAAGCTATGGCATCTGGTGGTAGCCATAAGAGTTCAATTAATGTCACCACTATCGTTATTGCCAGTACTAAGGGTAGGCTTCATCTGATTAAGTGTAGACCTTACCCCTGAGCTAGCCATCTTTTGGCTCTCTTAAGCAGCAAAGGAGATAAATAGTTATTTTTAAGGTAGAATACACCTAATTCTTAGCTGGAAATCTAAAATATGTCAGCTAAAGAGACTGTTTTTCTTAATGCGTGGGATTGGGGGTTTTTTTGGTTTGTTTTTTTTTTTTTTTTTTCCCCATAAAGTATAAAAGAAAGCTTAAAATTAGCTAAGGAATAAACATGAAAAGTATAAACACCTAAAATTAGCTGAGATGAATCAGTCTTTATGTGTCTTTGTGGATTTAGCTCTTTCTCAGAGGTGGACTGTGCTTATTTTAAAGAGAGAAACATAAGGGAACATTGTGGGTTTTTTTTTTCCATTTTGTCATTTAAGACTTTAGGACAGCACTGATCTGAGTTTTTTACTTTGGGAATAAGTTTTGTTTGTTTTTTTTTTTCATGGTTTTCTTTTTTTATTTATTTTCTGCTTTGGGTATTTTGGAGAGAAAGAGGCTATTGCCGACAGGTATTATTGTCCTGTCAGCTGCCATTGCTGGTAGAGAAAAAGAAAGGCTGGAACTGTAGAGATGTTTGGTGATTCAATTCTGCAATAGTACATGCAAACTTCTCTCATATGCAAGGATAGCATAATTTTATTTTTTGTTTTATCAAGTTAATATAACTGGTTCATATTAACATCAGCAATTCTGAGCAGACCAGGTGACCAAGTGTGTATGAGTATGAGATGAAATCACCACTTTTCTGTTACTCATAGTAAGGAATATCTATAGACATTGTGAACTCAGGAGGAAATAATTTACTAAGCATTGTATCTTCTGAAATTCCTTATTGATTTTCTAGTATGATCTTGTCTGATATCACAACAACAAGAGAAAATGAGAATTATCTGATCTTTAGTTTATCCATTGATCTCATTTCTTAGGGAAGAAAAAATGTCACAAACATCAGCTAAATCCTAGAGCTAAGGAGCTGCTTAACTGTTCATTCTACATTGGCTTTTTCTTTTTTGCCTTTCCAGATTTATGAAGTGAAGATCACTGTGTCTGATCACCAGTCATGAAATACAGTCCATGGTGGAGGGTAGGAGTGGGTTCTTTTGTTTTGGGTTTGCATAGGGAGTGAACTTTGTGAAGAAAAGCAAAATAGCATCATTCAGGTGCTATTCAAGAACATCATCTAAGAAAGGTAGGAGCAAACAAGATACAGATATCCTCAGGCAAGCTTTACATACTTGGTAAGGGATTGCAACGCTGCCTTTCTGACTATCCCCACAAGCATATGGAAAAGTGAGAAAGTGGGCAAAGTGGGCAATTCACAGCCACCTCACCTAGTCCCAGACCTCCTTGTTTCTTCTTTGCTCCATTTCATGACAACAAACAAAGAGACAAACAAACCCTCAAACCAGAAGCAAACAGTTCCTCACCTTCTTACCAGGAGTCACATAGGGACAAATACTGGGCTCAAAGTTGAGAACTGCAACCGAAGGGTAAATAAAACTATTTTCTCCTTTCAATACGTTACTCTGTTGTTCCCTTTGTGGGAAGGGAGTTAGCTGATGCCGAGCTGTTTATCTTCTTCCAACACAGATGAACTATAGCCACTCTCATTCATCACTCAGCCCAGGAGTGCTACACATGTGAAAAGATTGGCCTAGAAAGCTGGGGCTGGATCACGACAGTAAGAATTGTCCAGTCGAGTTTCTTATAAGGCAGGACATTTAAATGCTACTGCTTAATAATGCTGCGTTTGCTAAAGTTTGCAACAACAGTCCACCATGAACAGCACCTGCTCAGCAACCTGAGAAAGCACAGTTTTGTCCTTTACCAGTATCTGATCCTATGAGGCACCACCCTTAACATGGGTCCTTTGAGCCAAATACCTCACAGACAAAGAGCTTTCCTGATGATCTTCAATCTGCATTTGGAGGTGCCAGTCTATGCCTTGCAGACTTCCACGTTTTCCTCAGGAATCTTGCAAAACTCTTAAGGTTTAATGGTCTCTCACACTCTCTTTCCTCAGGTGACTCTACCCTTCAGGAAGATTTATGCATACCTGTCAAAAGCTGCTAGATTTCTATCTCTCTTTCTTTCTCCCTCTCTCTCTTTTCTTCCTACCCCTTAAGTTTCAGAGCTGGTTGTCACTCTTTAACAGTTTATTTTCCATAAATACACAGTGAGCACCTCACCCTTTCCTCAACACTGGAGCACATTCTGCTTTCATATGCAAATCCTCTCAGTCAACAATGGAGCAGGAATATGTTTAAACAAGAATAGAGATAGCTAATCAATGTACTTTCCTAAAATTACTTATTCCTGAGTTGCTGATTCTGCCTTTGCTTGGTCCTTGCTTGGGTGCAACTCATGAATGTCTAGGGAAGTTTAGTTTGTGAAACAACTGAGGGAAATATGAGTAAGAGTATTAGCATATGTTTCTATATTGGTCTATTATTATATCAGAGACATCACTGGAGTGGACTCCTGAGAGTATAAAGACACTGCAGTCTTCTTACTGACATCCTTCTATTACCATTGTATATTTTCTCCAAATCAGGTGCATGTTACGACTTGGTCTGTAAATCTGGGCAGCCCCACAGCATTGTACAGATATTCCAGGAGTACACAAACTGATGGGCATCTCAGATCCGGTTTTGCCTGCCCCCATTTAAAATGGTTAAATTAAAATGTTTTCATTTAAACATATTACCTTTTGCCCTGCTCATATTTGTTTAGAGGGGATTCTGACGTCTCCAGGTTAGCTAATTATTTCTCAGATCTACAGATATGTGTTCAGAAACACAAATATTCATTTCCAATCACTTACTAAATGTTGAGATATAAAAGCCTCGTTTCCAGCTGTATAGTCTGCAACAGCTTTTAAACAGTCATATTGTGGCAAAAGGCTTTCTTATGATTTTGATCACCCAATGACCATTGAAAATGCATTTATTAATGTTTAGTATCCTCAGCCTGTCCTGTGCATCCAAAATTCCTTGTGAATGTTTTCCTGTGGCACAAATCATTTCATCTACCTTCAGCCTTTTAAAAATTAGTTGTTCAGTTTACATTAGACATCCATGATCCTTCTCAATGGAGAAGTCGATGGAGAAAGAGATAGGCAACTTCAGAGAGTAATTCCTTTTATCCCAAGATAATTGAATAGACTGAGTGATCAGCTTCTATGTGGCTAAAGCTGAGTGGAATAAATATCTTCCTAATCACTGCGTCTGAGGTATGTGGTCATGTGTTTTATATAGACATAAAGCTCAGTTCTCATTTAATATGACTTTAATTTGGAGTACAATTCTTCACATTATAGTGACACAAAAATTATAACCTATTGGCTACTGGAAGATTGCTGAAGCTTTTAGTTAGGTTTCTTATTCAAATAAAGATTGAATTGTGTAGATGCCACTATCCTCCTCTTCAGGAAGTCGTTACGTTTCTCCAGAATAAGATCTATGCCCTACACAATTCTAGGTAACATAAGCATCAAATAGGGATTGAATCAGCCATATTAAGGGAAGATCTTTCATTATGGCATATTTTTAGCAAGGTACGTTTGGTGTTTTAGAATCTCATATGCTGTTGGCAGATCTACAATTGCCTCTCCAAGATCCTTTTTGATGTCTTGCATAATGTTGACCAGTATATGACTTTCTCAAGTACAATCCATTTTCCTCTGGAATAAGCTGGTATTCAAAAAATGATGCCAAGTACTTTAGGATGAGGTATTTATATTATTTATAAAGCTGGCATAGTAAAGAAATAGGCCTGGAGTTTTTCAGCTTTGAAGTATTTTCTTCTGACTTTAGGAGTGCTGCAATCTTTATTTGTTGCAATACTGAGTTTTTTGTAAACAACTTAAATGAATTAAATATTTGAAGTAAACAGGCCTGTATTGCAAGTTCAAAATATTTTACCTGCTTCATGAAGATGTTGTTAGAACCATCAGCTATTCCATTCCTAAGAGAATGAATATTCTCCTCATCTTGTTACTCAATTAATGATTTTTGTTGCTTGTTGTAACTTACCTCCTTAGAGTGAACAGTATGCTGTAGTCACACAGGATCTTGCTGATTTTTTCTCAGACATACATTCAACCAATTACATACATTATTCTCTTAGACCTTTAGGAATTTAGGGTAAAAATGATGAAGTCTAAAACTACTAAAGCTACTAGACATAAATATCTACCGGAGAATATGTAAAACCACTCCAGTATGTACTGAACACAGAGATCAGAAAAGCATGTTTCTAACATTTATGTCTAGTATGTCAAAGGACTAGATTCTGTCTCTCTCCCTAGAAATGTTGGACAGTAAGAACAGAGATGAGAAATACCTATTGTTTCATTGCTTTTCTGCTTACTGACAGTCCAGGATTCTTCCCTCTAAGATATTTTACATCCTGCTTTAACTATTCAAACTGAGAGTGAAAAGATTATCCAACAGTGTTAATGTCAAATTTACTTTGCATGAAGTGCACTAGAAAGGAAAATTCGCCTTAACAAGGATCAACAACGCACGCTAAAGGACTTGCACTAAACTACATTGATTAATTTCAAAGATATCGAGAAAATATGCACATGTTCCAGATTATCTTTTTTGAAGGTACTGTGAGATTGTGTATGTATTCCTCAAACAACACAGTATCAGAAGCATCACGATTCCTGGCCTATACAAGCTTTGGCCAGATCTTCAGCTTCTGTTCAGTAGAGGCTTCCTGGGGACAAAGGGATATGTCCAGGATTAAATTATGATCCTGAAATTCTCCTTACTCATTGGCAAACATGATTTGGGAATAAAATTCTTGCATTCAAAGGCTCAAAAGCATGCTGGAGTGACAAGGGAATTTTGCATGGGCAGTCAAAAACCAAAAGCTTTTCCAAAGTAAGCGAGCAATTTTCCCATCTACCACTGATCACGTCAGTGCCCTTGTGTGTCCTTAGGATTCAGACACAGTTTCTCATAACTGTGAACAGTTATAATTGAAGCAGTCCTCTTGTTATCAGCGGCGATGTTGGGCAAGTAGAGGTTCCCTGGTATGAATAAACAGTGCATAGGTGGTTCTGCATCTCCTCGGTATGCAATAAAATAGAAGTCAAAACCTGTGAATATGAAGACCCTGTGCTCTGCTCACTCCAGCAATAAAACAGGAAATTTTACAGTGACACGCTGAATGGGTTTTTCATCGCTGTGATTGGACTCTGTGAGTTGGACTCAGTTCAGCAGCAGACCCGTTTTAGTGAAACAATGTTTGGGGGCTCATATTAGAGGGCAAAATAAAACATAATGCTTCCCTATCTCCAGCTTCAGAAGCAACTCTTGCTGTGTTTTTCAACCTCCTTTTGAGGTTTCTATTGGCAGAACATCAGTCACTTTATTTCTACAGCACCACTCTTCTTAGCTCTAAAAGTGTTTCATAGAAGCCAGTAACATCCCAATTTTGAGCACCAGCTGACAAATTATGTGTTTGGAAAACATGCCTCATGTTCTTTGTTTCAAAACCTAGTTGACCTAGTTTAGTTTAAAGTAGGGGGTTTTTTGGTTGATTTTTTTTTTTAATAACTCCTTGTGGGTGGCATGGTTAATTTACAAATAATGTTCATGTAACAGCAAATAGTATTAGACACACAAATATGCTGCTTTGCCATCTCGTCCCTCATACAAACATATGATAAATACGAATATTTTTACAATGCATGCATATTCTGAATCCTACATTTAGGTATTAAAATCAAGAGCTGAATGCACTTAATGTGAGATACAGCTTGTTACTGATTTTCCTTTGCACTGTTTTCCTTAGCAATCTGCTTGCACAATGCTCTTATTGAAGTAAGTGGTATAATTCATGGTTTGAGGTACTATTCAGTATAAATTGTCTTTTAACTCTAAAAAAGAATCTTGCTGCCATTTTTTTTCCAGAGATGATCTGTATCTCAGTTGAGAAAACTCCATTGGAAGTCAGTGGTTTCATATTTGAACCAGGGCATTCATCTTAGTATAGTTTTCTAACTGATAGTCTTGAGTCTGACACAGTGGTATAGATGTCTCCCGTACAGTTAGAAGAGAAACTAAACATTTTCCAAACGTGATTCAGAGGAACTAAGTGCCAGTGACTATATAGATAACTTATGTATCTCCATGGGATTAACAGATGAGACAGGAGGATGCTTACAGGTGTAACATAGGAGAAACAGAAAGATGTATAAATCCAAGCTGAACAGAGAATACCGCTCTCCACTTGAAGCCAACAGTCTTCTCAAAGCAGACTGTTTGAGAGAGGTTAAAGTCTCCTTTCCAATTTATCCTGATGGTCAGAATACTTCCTTGAGAAGTGGGGAGAAACATCCTTAAAAGCCGCCATCAGGCTGGATTTGAGCTGACTTTGAGCTTCCACATCCCAAGCAAGCTTCATTATCCCTTGCCTGAACAGAAGCAGTTCTCTAGCCTATGTGCTCCAGCTAGATTATTTAATCTACCAGAAAGGCATATATGTCATACTGAACCAAAACATAGAAGAGCAAGAGTGAGTTAATCTCATGGAGATATCTTCCTGGATTGTAGAGTCTCTTTGTTTATGTTTACATGTTTTACGTTGGGGAGAGTATCCCTTACTAGTGGGCTAATAAATCCAGATTCTGCTTGATTATTCTGCCTCTGGCTATGCTGGTTTTGGCTGGGATAAAATTAATTTTTTTCACAGTAGCTAGTACGGGGCTATGTTATGGATTTGTGCTGGAAACAGTGTTGATAACACAGAGATGTTTTAGTTACTGCTGAGCAGTGCTTAACACAGAGTCAAGGGCTTCTCTGCTCCTCACCCCACCCCACCAGCGAGCAGGCTGGGGGTGCACAAGAAGTTGGGAGGGGACACAGCTGGGACAGCTGACCCCAACTGACCAAAGGGATATTCCATGCCATATGACGTCATGCTCAGCATATAAAGCTGAAGAAAGAAGAAGGAAGGGAGGGACATTCTTAGTTATGATGTTTGTCTTCCCAAGTAACCGTTAGGCATGATGGACTCCTGCTTTCTTTTCCTGGAGATGGCTGAACACCTGCCTGCTGATTCGAAGTAGTGAATGAATTCCTTGTTTTGTTTTGCTTGTGTGTGAGGCTTTTGCTTTACTTATTAAACTGTCTTTATCTCAACCAACGAGTTTTCTCACTTTTACCCTTCCAGTTCTCTCCCCCATCCCACCAGGATGGGGAGTGAGTGAGCAGCTGTGTGGTGCTTAGTTGCCAGCTGGGGTTAAACCACGACACTGGCTTACACATTTTATGTTGCTTTACTGCACAGTGACCTAGATTTAGCAGCAGTGATGGAATATGTACTGGCCCCTGGCTGTTCCATAATATGGTTGGTAAAGCACACTTCTGGAAGTTAAAGCTGTGGCCTCCTTCTCCCACATCTGAAGACAGAGCTGAAACCAGTTTTAGCATATCCTAGGGTAACATACAAACTATGGGCCAGTGGTGTAAAATCATAGCTTTGAACCAACACCAAAGATTATTCCTTGGCAGTACAGCTGTATATGACAGGCCATCGAGACTGGGAAGTCAAAGACAGCAAAATGGGGTGGTACGTATATCTGATGTGACTAGCTATAGCGTCATGCCTGGACCACTGGGCCAACAACAATTCCTCGTGCCTTTGATGTTGACAGTTATAATAAACTATATGGAGTTCATTCTTTGGTGTACTATCTAGACCCTCTTTCTTCTGTCAATATATTACCAACTTGAATTGTTTCAAAAGAATTTTTGTATTCTGTTTAAGAAACTAACTTAAAAGGAGAAAAGTAAAAGATTCATTGAAGGCAGAAAACGAGTAAGTGTAGCATACAAAGAGTAGTTTGTTACAGCAGATATATCTCTATTTGCACTTCTGCTATTATTAACATGTGCACTTAGAAACATGAAACAAACCTTAAAGCCATATTTTTGCAGAGCCCTAAAGCTGATTAAATCAAATGCAGATGTGGAATTGGTGCAAAACAGATGCTGAAAAGCCATGTCAATATCCTAAAGGAATCCATTCCCTATCAGAAAGAAACTTAATTTCTACTATAAAGAATTTGATTATGTATTGTTATACCAAATGTGATTAATGTTTTGTGGTGATTAATCAACTGCAAAATATATAATTATGCCATCTGTATTTTTCCAGCTTCTTGTCACTTAAGAATTCCACTGGGGAGTGGGAGGTGGGATAATGAGTACTGGTGGCATTTAGAGTGCTTAAAACCGTACTCTGAAAGCCTGGGGAATCTAGTAACAAAAAGAACTGGCATTTATTCTAACAGCAAAACCTCTAAGCGTATTAAGTGAGAACCCAGAAGACCCATTGGCTTGATAGCTACTTATGTGGAAGACCCAGTTATGGGGTTCAAACAGCCTGGGACCCATGAGGGCTTGCTCCAATTCAAAGGTAACCCATTAAGACCCCAGGGGACCACTCAGAATTTGGCTTTCGGACCACTTCCTGCTGGCTGATTTATGAAAGAGCCCTGACACTGATGCAAGTATCATCTACCGTCTTGTGGTTGCAGGCAAAGTGAGGTATATTTGCAGTGGCAGTTGAAAGCAAAGAATAACTCTAACTACTTACATATTAATACAACTTTTCTTTTTTTTTTCCCCCTTGGCAAAACACTGGATGAGGTTCAGACCTGAAGTAAGACACTTGGTCCACAGTGTCATCTATCAAACTGAAGAGATGCCTTTTCAAAATGTCATGCAGAATTAAGGTAAAAAGTAAAAGAGGTAAAAATAAAGGTTCCTTAGGCAAGTTGGTCCCAACCACAACACAGATGAGTGATCTGTATCAGTCTTTTATCTACTCTCAAATTAAAATACATCATTTGGGAGATTCGTCCTTCATCTGCTTGGTGTTTGCAGAGGGAAGGAAATGTGAAGACTGAATCCAGAGTCTTAATGACTCCCACATCTTTGTAGGAAAAACATTCTGGTAATATTGTTGCACTCTTTTTTTTTTTTTTTTTAATTTAAGAATTGCTTATTTTGTGTTCTGGTTGTGGGGGTTTTTTTGGTTGGGTTTTTTTTGGTTGGTTTTTTTCTTTTTTTTTAAAATGATATAAAGACTATGGAAAACACGGTCTAACAATTCTTCCCCTTTTTCTCTGCCTCAGCTGATGTTGTAACTTAACATGTTGGAACACCCCAAGTTCTTTAGTGTGAGAGTGATTTTGATGACTGTGGAAATCAGTTTTCAACTTTTTACACTCTCCCAGAGTTTCACTGTGGTTTTGGGTAAATATGGTATGTATGGTGAGATTCAGTCACCCAGCTGGCAGAGGCATTTCCAGGCTTGGTACACCAAGAGGTGTACACCCCAGGGGTGGGTGCATAGGCTCTCTCTAGATTCAACAAAGAATTAAACATCTCCAAAGAAAGAAAGGACACAGGCCCCCATACATACCTTGAATCTTGATCATGGTGTTGCTTTGAATAAAAGACTCATGGGGTCAGATGGAAACTAAATGCAAAAAGCTTGCAATTTTAAACTAGTTAGTATGTGTATTTTGTGTTACCTGGGACATGTTTCTGGCAAGGAAAAGACAAGGTTTAATAAGCTTCGCAAATAGAAAAAAGTCTATTTAAAAATCTAAAAAAGGAGCAATATATGTGCCCATATACAGGCACCTACTTACATTTTAGACCCCCAACAATAGCTGTTAGTGTTCGGCTCTAACTCCAGAAGACCATGGACAGCCCAGAGAGCTTGTGTCATATTTACCAGCTCCTTTGCCAGACTCTATGGATAACTTGGATATCAGGGACATCATGGGCCCTGACACTGCATTCTTGGTTAGGTATTTAGTCCACCCTATGCCTTTTAGTATACAAATCTCCACATCTGTCAGGCTTTGAATTTTTCTTGTAAAGATGTCTCTGTCTCCCTTCTTGTTTAGTCTCTCTCTTGTCTTTTTAATTTGCAATGCATTTGTACAAGGTCTATCCTCCCTGATCTTCTGGGGCATTTCATTGGTCTTGATTGGTTCAGGCCTCTTGCAGCTCCCGTGATAAAAACCAGTGATGTTACTAAAGTTAGTCTCTGGCATAACTCATGAATCAGGGGAGAGGTATAGGCTGATAAAGGAAAAGAAATATTCTACTTACATGAACACATGTTTTGGTAATGAGCAATAACAGGGGAAAAAATAAACTACAATAAAAGGTGCATGACAGTTTGAGTTTGGGTGATATATACTTGGTTTTAAAGTTGCCTCAGTGTGTCAGTGTTTTATTCATGGCTGGCAGCTAGGGAATGCAGCAGAAGCTAGTGTAATGGTTTGAAATATCAGTGAAATTATGTTTTAGGGTCAAGTACCTTTTTAACATCCTTCCTGGTTTAAAAAAAAAAAAAAGGAAAAAAAGAAAAACAAAGAAAAAAGAGAAAGGAGATGGGGAGAAATACAAAAGCAAACAAAGTATAATTCTAAAAAAAGAACATAAAAAGATAATGAAAAGACAAAAATATTTGGAATCATACTACTCTGTCCAATATGAGACAACTGGGTAGCTGCAGTATCCCATTTTGTGTTCCTCCCTGTCTTTTCCTCCCTTTTAAGGGTACTTCAAATTGCAGAACATTCTGAGCAACAGCAGAAGTAGTTGGTATCACCATGTCACCTTCATCACCTTTTGTTCATTCCTTCTTAAGTACTTTAAACTTAGTAGTCACAACTATTGCCCTCATGCTGTTCTTGGTGGAGTTTGGATTAAACATTCTTATTACAAGTGTGTGTGTGTGTGAGTGAAGTATTAATGAGTGCATGTGTATGAATGATCAGCAGAAGTATTGTGAATTAACATAAGAACAGTAAGTCTAAGTTAGGAAAGTAGTTACTGGAGGCTCCCTTTATCATCAGACTAAATAGACACCACAAAAGGATGATTCAGACCACTGGTGATTTTGCCTGGAATTTGCACCCTAATTTTCACCTTAATAGAAAAAAGGAACAATTGCATTGATTACAGTGATGATGAGATTTTTAATTTACTGCAGTGGAAGTGAGAAGAAAACTTGGTTCCAGCATGCCATCTGTATTCCAGCCATTCTTTCAACATGAAATGCTCAAATTCTAAAGAATGGACAAAGCGCTACAAAATGTACCGCAGGAAACCACCTACACTCTTCTGTGACTGGAAATGAAAGAAAAAAAAGCCTGATGACCCAACAGGTTATTCCTGTTGCTAATTTTCATGATTTCCTGCCAGTCCTTTTCTCAAAGTCTTGATTAAATATTCAGAAAAATCATTACTTATATATAAACCTAATTATTTAAAGGTGCTTCAAATAGAGCAGACTACAAACACTTTGTTAAAGGAAGACAACATTCAAAAGATACCATATCTTTGAGTCCCAATTAGGCCAGATCATTAAGGAAATATATTGCAATTAAGTTTGCATCCACTGGATGGAACTTGTTGCCAGATAACAAGAATCTCTCAAATATTTTTTTCTTTTCATTCTGTCATGATTACTATCACAGTATGAGTTCATTATTTCAGATAAAATATAGTCAAACATTATTGAATTTTGAAAAAATAAATTAAAAAGTCAATTTACTTGCTAAAACAATTATAAGTTTGAACTTACAATTACAAATGAAAACAAATACAAAAACTATGTGATGCAAAGGGATTCTTTTCTTTCAGATGGATACATATATGTCTCAGCAGCATTAACTCCTAGAGTACTGTGGGGAGGTGGATATACTTCTCTTAATCACATTGTACTAAGGACCTAAATGATTTCACGTCACCTCATTCTGCCTCAAGGATGATCCAAATACTGTTCCACTCTGCATTTTCTCTGTCTTCTTCAGAGTGACAAATTCAAATAATTTTGTCAATCCCCAGCAGCACTCCATCTAGTCTTGCTCCAGTTATGAGATACCTACTAGCTCTCAAATGCTGTCTTGAAGCTTATGCTTCCTGCTCTGCCTTTGATTTCTTCCAGAACCAGGTCTTGCACCCATTCACAAGCTCCCA
Source organism: Pelecanus crispus (assembly GCF_030463565.1). Taxonomy (NCBI): domain Eukaryota; kingdom Metazoa; phylum Chordata; class Aves; order Pelecaniformes; family Pelecanidae; genus Pelecanus; species Pelecanus crispus. Next base: position 7,913,895 of record NC_134676.1, on the reverse strand, counting down.
GCTCTCAGCATAAGAAGCCACCGCTGTAATTGAACCCGTTTTCCAAATTGCACAATTGCTAGTAAGGTGTCCCAGCACTGAATGTACTCGAAGTTCAAGAACACCCTTTCCATAAAAAAAGTGCTGTAGTCAACTTTTCAGTCACTTTGTTTTATTTCCATCATGAATCATATGTCTCATCTTCCTCTCCAGCCTACTTGTGCAGTTGTGAGTTATGGAAATCACAAATTGTTTTAGGTCTCTGTTGCTTGTGAATTCTGATTGTTTTTCTTTCAGGGAACCCATCCTGAGCTTGAATATAACAGCGTTAAACAGGCTTTTTATTTTGGCTGAAGTTCTGCCTCCTGCATTTGCTGAGCACTAGTTCTCACCATGTGGTTTTTAGCAGAAAACTCAATAGACTGTGAATTAATTAGTTTGGGATTTACTGCAGGCCAGAATGAGACATGCACAAAGATATTCTTAAATGGTTGGCTTTTGTTGGTTCTTTGTGTGATGTTTATTCGCACCAACCTGCCTTACCTGAATATCTTGGTTGCGGGTGGTTGTGTTTGGACTAGTGTATTTATAAATCCTGTCAGGAACCTCAGGTCCTTCTCCCCACTTCCCAAACCCCCGGACGCTCCCCAGCCAAAAAAGAAAAATTAAAAAAAAAAAAAAAGTAATTTAATACTGCAATCTTAAAACCAATTGTTCATTTTCATAGGTACAAAGTAGAATTAAACACACAGGGACAGATCTCCACTACTACAGCTTGCTTTCTGAGATACCATAATTCTCTTGGGAGTCAGGAAAAGCCATGTAATATTCCCTGACTATTCAATGGTTTTGGTGACATAGGTCAGCTTCGTCTTTTTCTGAAGATCTTGTAATAGACTCTGATATCTCAAAAGAAAGAAAACAAGTAAACATTTTGAGGGTCTTAGCAACTGGAGTGACACATGACATACCTTGTGAGTGGGTGAGAATTGCCCACTGATCGTTTCATGAAAGGAATGAAGCTGTCCCTTGCAAGTACCAGGCTCCATGAGGTATGAAACCTGGCAAGCTTCATAAATGATCCCTTCCCTCAAAAAAAGAGCAAATGAACTGATTCTCCCTGACAGTGCAGATAAAGGTTTGTTCCAAAGAGATGGCACAAAAAGAAAACTGGTCTAAGTGTGAATACATTTTGAAGAGCCCCGAGTTTTTCAATTTACCCTGAACTGTAACTCACAGAACCTTGCTCTGATGGTGATGGCTAACTTTACCACAGACCACAGATGTTCTCGTCCAGCTTGGTGCCATGATGTGCTGGAGATGGACAGACATATAAGATAGAATTTCATCATGAAAGATGCTTTAGTCAGGTGTTTCAGTACTGCACTCCAAGTTGATATTTGAATCTTTTTGTCTCCCTTTTGCTTTGTCTTCCTTTTTCTGATTTTATTTTTTCTTTTTTTTTTTTTTAAGAATAACATGGATATTTACATTACTTATCCTGTTAGTTTTATGGGTTTTGTTATCATATAACTACACTAAAAAGCTGAGGATTAAGAAGTAAAATCATTAGTTATGTCTTTGGGGGAAAGGTACCTTTGTATTAAAAAAAAAACACAGAAAATTGTCATAAAATAGTACATAAGACATTTTAAATAACTTATTAATAAGTAATACTTTCCCGATGGCAATCCCTTTGGCAATAGACTATAAAATATATATTTAGTGAAAAACTTAAAAAAAACCCAACACTTTGCAAACATAAAATTCCCTCTGTCAGCTCTTATCATCTATCTTTAAAACCAAAAGAGTAGACGATATACACCTCTGGATAAAGGAGAAGTTCATCAACTTTTTAGACAAGAACACCTCCTTCCTTTTTTAAAGCATTTGCTTAGGGCCAGTGAAAGGCAGCAGTTAAAATCTAAAACACCTCGAAATCTAGTTCCTTACTTTTCCATTGAGAATAGGCAGCACCAATAGCAACAATTAAGCTTTCCTTCAGTTACACTTAGTAATAGTGTATTCCTCAGTCTTCATACAGAATTTCTATGAGAGAAAGAATAATTAAATCCTGGTCTCTTTATTTCTCCTTTCTTTTCATCTCTTCCCTCCCCTATCAGTGATCCAGAGCAGGATGTCTATAGTGCTTATTGTGTGGCTGCTGTCAGAAGTGAGTTTTTTATTTGCAGTGAGCAGACCTTTTTACAAACCTGCATTCCACTCATCATATGCTCATGTCCCTCTTTCACTACCAGAATGGGCCGAATATGAACCAGTTGTGAGAGACAGAAATAGAAAGATTCTTTGTAAGTATTTGTTTGGGTACACACTACACACTCATTTGGGTAGTATGTATAAGTTGTCCACAAAATAAGGTGCACAAGTTTCTTCTAGGAAGGAAATAAAGCAAATACTCATGTGAAAATGTATCCATACTCTACAGGTATCTGCAATTAATTCTCAACCATATACACATAGTTCGTCCTAGCTGTGAAGTAACTGTGACCTTGAGGCAGAGACTCCATCTGAATTTAGGAATGATGTAAGACAAAGAAAACTTGATGTCAGTCATGACTGACTAATTTTCATACCCTTGTGATGTTTTACCATGTTCTTCACTTTTCATTTAGCTAGATGTTTTGATTGTAAAGGATATCCCAGCAATTATGTAGTCAATGTTAATAAAAATCTGATTGTGATCTCACAGAATACTTGATTTTCCCCCTATGTTTGTCATCCAAGAAGCAAAACCAATAATGAACAAAGTGGACAATTAGTGTTGATATTAAGTTACTAATAAAAAGATCATTTACACAATAACGGTTGGTAGTAATGTATGAGCTCTCCATGGGCTGCAGTGTATTTACATAAACTACTCATCCTGTAATTCTGTGTGTGATAGATTTAAAGTTTCTTCTAATAATTCATAAATATTATGTTATCATCTGCTTATTTTGATGTTTTGTTTGAAGTGAATTAATTTAATATCTAGACTGTCAGGAAAGCCACTGAGGAAAGTGGAGAAGGAATTTCCGATATACACATCTTGGTATACTCTCCACAACATACAGAGGACTTTTACAGAGATGTCCTATATCAGCCCTTCCCTAAGTTTGCCCAGGTATTTTTCTAGACCCTAGTTAGGTTCCTGAGGAGCTCAACATAATGGAGCAGGGAGCAGTGGGGGATACAGTGACAAGCCAGTGTTAAAGAAACAAGTGGAAATGTTTTGCGAGACTCAGACCTCAACACCAAGCTGTAAGAATGTAGGATCAGGGGGGCCATCATAAGGGGTTTTTTTAGGGGCACGTGGATAATAGGGCAAACTGAAAGAAGTTTTCTCTGTGCTTAGAGTACATCAGATTCAAGTAACTTCTGGTCTGGTGGTCATACAGCCCCTTTACTATCATGTGCAAGCTGAGGTATTGAATCATTTTGAGAAACAGCTTATTTTATCTGTTGTTGAACCTTGCATAAATCAGGCCACCCATCCTCTGAACTGGAATTGCTTTGGGTCCAGCTACCTTAGCTGCTGAAGATCTCCCATCAATCTGCCCTGTCTTTGAGACATAACATTAATAATGTGCATGTGTGTGCAGTGTGAAATACTTCAATGATTTCTATATTCGGCTTTTATCCTACGTTAAAGGTATATGCTACTTATCTTAGGGTGCTTTAGTTCATTCTACGAGTGTTAGTTCTTAAGCAAGAGGGTTGCATGGGCCTTGATTTATTAAGTTGTCAGTAAATTATAGAAGATGAGCAGCATCTTATAGCCAAAATCTAACCTGAAAGTGAGAACTTGGTGATTCTTTTCTCAAACTGTGTCTTCCTGAACAAATTACTATAAGGTAATTTAGTATACAGTCTGATAATGTTACCTAAGTTTTGCATTTACTGCAGAGTATTAGTATGCACAAGGACAGCTATGAAAGAGTAATCTATAAAGACCCATCGTTACTACTCCATGACAATATCTTCATGTAACTTATATCCTCTGAAAGCCACATGCACAACATAAGACTTGAAGAGTACAAAAAGAGAAAGTCCAAAGAAAGGAGTAAAAGTACAACTATTCCAGTAATTGTGACATTGAGTAACAAATCTGTAGAAATCCAAATCTGTTTGAATATAAATTCATGAGCCCAAGAAGGGGCAACTTTTGAATAAATTAGTCACGGTGAATAGTTTACCCAATTTTATTACAATCTGGAAGTGAGAAGCTCAGTATGATATCTGTTTTACCTGATTTTTAATGTCCTGAAGCATTTGCGGTGTTGTTTCCTTTGTAATCAGCAGCTCTTTTACAGGCACGTAATCTCCCAATTTAAATAACACACAACAGAGCAATGTGCTGCAGCGATATCCTGTCAGTTTAGGCTCTATAGCCCCAATGCCCTATTAATACCTCAGGTGAACCTTAGAGTTGCTTCAGCAAGAACATGGAATTTTAGTCTGAATATGGTTTAAGATGACCCCCCCAAAGTTTAGTACATTTTCATAAACAAGGCTGCTCTGCAAGATTGTTCAATATTCTTATTTTGGGAGGGTCATCTCTAAAAATTAACAGATCCTTCAGTTACTTCATTATATGTATCCATACAGGTGGACAGACAGACAAGGTTAACTCTCAGTAGAAACTACACTGAATTAGCATCAGTCCAGCTGAGCTATGGATCTGAGAAAGGTCTCAACCCTTTTAAAGTTAGCTGTATTTGTTAATATTTTTGTCAAAATGTGAATACATTTCAATAATATCAGAAAAAGCTGCTTGCATAAAGTCTCAGAGTGACTTGTATTAAAACTGGGAGCATTGCAGAAGTTGTTATTTAACCTGCTATCCAGTGACCGCAAAGCATAACTCTTGCCTCACAAAATAATTAAATACCATAGACAGATTTTCTGACCTACAAATCATAAACAACTTAGTTTTGTACACCAGTGTTCTGGATTTTTGAATAGGACCAAACTCTGTCACATCAGTATTCATCATTCATGCCTCAGGTTGAAAGGGGTAGGGAAAACAAAACATAACAAAACAACAACAAAAAAAAGAAAAACAGAAACATGAGAAGAGGAGATCAAAGGACCAGCCGTGAAAGAGGGAAAAAAATGGTTTTCAAGTGCACTGTAGTTTTTCTCTTGGTAATGGATTCTCATCACAAACCCCAAGCAAAGCAACCATCACATTGTATGAATAGAGTATAATTTTTTTTTGCTCAAGAAATTTATATATGTGTGTATATATGGGTTTGTTGCTTATTAGAAACAACCGACTTTTCTGAAAAGGCACTTGAAAGTCAAAAGAAGAGAAAAAGGAAAGTTGTAAAGTCAGATATCTTAGAAAACATGCATTTCTTGAACGAATAGAGGAGTGGCCCATAGTTGCAGTATCTCAGGGGTGTCCCTGCCCTGGCATGCGTCGCCCATGTGCTACGGTCCCTGTCCCAGTGTGTCTCTGAGTTCTGGGGTGGACAGTATTCTAGTCTAGAGCTTAACATGGAGGGAGAGAAAAAAGGCAAACCTTGCGTATGTAGTCTGTTAGTTAAAAGCTGAAGACATTTCTAACCATTTGGTGTGAAATGTATTGCAGGCACATGGTTGTTGAAGAATTCAGCAATGCAGGGTTTGTAAGGAAGATGCAGCATAGGAATGTGGCAGAAGGTTTAGGTGGAGTATGGGAAAAATCAAACAAGTCAGCAGAGAAAATGCTCTTAGATTTGAAATGCTGCTTAGGACAGTTTGGCTCTGTAAATAGGTTAACTTCTTGTGAGGGTAAGGAAGGGGAAAAAAGCTGCTTGCAGGAGTAATGAGGCTCTAACTTTGAGCCCGCAGATGGATTCTCTTAACGCTTATTTGACATGCACAGTGTTAAACACAGAACCGAGATTATGCTGAGAAATGAGTTATTGCACAACTCAGAGAGTTTTCCGCTTTGCACTTAACAGCTTAATCTGAACTGTAAACTTCAGGGCTTCTTTGCGTACAGCCTCTTTTGGTCACTGCCTAGATGGCCTGGTCTAACTGACTGAGGCAAGTTCTGTGTTTCCTTATAAGAAGAATCTAGGTCTTGCTCACTGACTCTAGCAGTCAATGCAAAAAGACATTGTCTAATAACTTCAGTCTTTCCTCCTGTCTACCAGTATTGATGCCTTTGGCTCTAAAGTTAAGTCAGAAAGTGACCACTGACATCTGCAAATGATAGTAATTGTACAAGATGATATTACTTGTATTCATAGGATAAGAGTAGGAAAAAACATAGTTTGCTACAGTCATTGGCTCTGTAGGAATAAAAATTGCTCATTCATAATTTTATTTTTATGGTCTATGAGCTGTAAAGACCATTTAAGGTCAACACTTCATACTGTATTAGGTAAACATTTAAGAGGTAAATACTTTTATCCAACTTTGCTGCAAGCAAAGAAATAGACCATGAAAACTCAAGAGAATGGGCTTGATGTTTTCATGCTATTATTTTTACTGAGCTAAAGCTTCGATATTGGAGGTGTTCAGAGCCTCGTATTTAATGTGCAAGCTTCAAAACAACACCAAAAGAAAATTGCATTGACACAGCTATAAAAGTATTATATAGTCTCAGGATTACACGTTCTGTCATTGTGGTACCAGAATTGGTTTTGTTCTCACTAATGTTTATGTCGGGGAGAACTGGTAATCACAATGGCTGAGGTCTAACCACAGCTCTGCCTCTGTCTTCCCATCTCACTGCACTAAGTTATTTAGGCTAAAACTTCCATAAAGTGTTCCAGTGTTTTACTACAGATATCCCAACCATTAGAAATATTTTGAATGTTTGTCTGGCTGCAAAGAGTTGGTTCCAAACATCTAAGTCTCCTTACAGTGAACAAGAAACTGGGTGCTTATGACGGTTGATTAATGCAACAGAAGAAAGTGATGTGAGTTATCTGGGGATCCCCAAGCACTTGCATGCTGATTGGACTGTTGCTTAGAATTAGGCAATAGGAAACTCTTATCATTATGTATGTGAATTTAAGCATTTCTGCCCATGCAGGAACCAGCACTAAACTGAGTAGAGTTCTCTAATTCAAACAGTACAGGAGAGTAGAGCTCAACTTTTTTAGTGTAGATTGGTCATTAAAAAACCTACTGAAGTGCCTGTCTTACACCATTGGCAGTATTTCCCATGGAGCTCTCTGCCTGTCTTGCTGAAAGTGGGCTACTGTTCAGACAGGGAAGTAGGAACTGTGGCATGGAAGAACAACAGCAAGATGGAGCTTGGGGGTGGAGACTGATGGTTAAGACACTATACCGGGAAGGGTGCTTGTGCCCTGATTTCTTCTAAGGCTAAGGAATTTTATGTTAGATAGACCTTGGAAACACCCTGCACATTAGCACACATGAGTTAGTTTTTCTGCTTATTTATATTTACACATCCAGAGGGAAATATTTGAAGAGCACTTCTTAGTACATGGCTCCCTTTCCTAACTGTGTCATCAAACATTCAGCAATGGAGAACACATTCCCCTCATCCTGGATTCATGACTTGATTTCTCATCTGAACAGCAGCTCAGTCTCAGGCTAGAAGGCGTTCTATCACCCTCCTATCTCTCCGGCCATGGTACCCTGTAGTTTGTTGGGTAGGATACTTGCAAGGGAAACAGAAGATGAAGTTTTGAATCCTTTGAAACAAAAAGGGACATGAAGCCAGACTTCCTGTTTTTTTGGCAAGTACACTTTGCTCTGTGCTCTTACTGAAAGCTGGATGATTCACATATCAATGACTGTATTTTGCTGTTAAAGACAACACCCGTGGTTAACATGCAGAAATCAATGCAGGTGCGGATGCTCACACAGCTTTCAGAGTTACTACAAATTCAGGCAGGTGCTAAAGGCATATTTCCAGGGTTAAATCCAGGGAATTTTCAGGATCATAATGTGGCCTCCTGGTAGATTGCTTGTACTTAAGAGAAATACTGTTATTCTGAATCAGTGTTTCTGAGATTAGTCTTAGGAAAGTTAATTGCACCCATTCTTGATTTTCCCCTCACAACAGTCCATTGTCTTAACACCTGAATGCCCCTAACTGTAAAGCAAGAATGTATGTGAGGCAAGGACTGTTGGGCTGCTTAATAATTAACGGGAATAAGCACATGAAAATTCTCACATTTTTTTCATGGAAAATTTCTCCATGTCAGCTTCCTCTGCCAGGATGCTTTAGATACTTCCATGGCCTTTTGATGCAAATATGATAAAGCAGCAACCAGAAAATACTCTTCACAGGGTGCAGGAGAAAATGAACATTAAAAGACAGAAAGTTTTGCTTTTGATGTTTAAATGATTTGTGGTGGCAACCTCAACCGTACTTTAATGACTATTTTACCCAATTAATTTTCTTAGATATTTTGGCTATACTTTAAAAATACATGCTCAGATTTTGATTGGTTTTTCATTTTCTTTTCTGAAGTCCCTGTTGTGTTTTCTACACTGTGAACTGCAGAAATGTTGCTGCAGTAAATTCCTTTTGTTTTGCCTTGTACAAATCGTAAAAGAGTATATTATCTTCATTTGTCTTCCTTCTTCACACTTAAATATGTACAAGATTTTTTTCAGAGGATGAATAGGGAGAGTAAATATATATAATGAGGTTTTGTGTTACTGATGAGAGATTGTCATGCCCTTGCTTTAGACAGGGTGAGGATAGAGTAAACTGTTAAAACAACAGACAACAAAGGCAATATTTAAACCACAAGATCTTGATTCTCAGTTCCTTCTTTCTTGCAGTATACATAGTAACGGACTCTGAAGGGGTCAAGGACCTTATTATTATCTCCAAGAGCCTTTGATGTCACTTTCTGAACTGCTCGTTGGAAAAAAGAAACCCTTTTTTAGAAAAAGGGTGTGCACATTTCTTCCATGGATTATAAAGACTTCATAAACACAGGGAATAAGTAGCTCTGTACCCCAATATGGTCTTCAGATCATCTCTGAGACCCCTTCACACTGTCTTGCTCCACCTGGTATTTTTAACAGGTTCCTCAGTAGCAGAGCTAAAAGCTTTTCTTGTTGTCTCTGTAAAAGACCCCAAGAGTCTAGAGTATTCAAAGAAAAAGAAATAGGCAAAATCCCTGTAGGGACTTTAAGGCTTGACTTATGAAGTCAGTAGATTAAAATAACCAAATCTGTATAAATCAACTAAACAAGCCCTAGGGGAAAGCAGGGTAATGTTCTGAAAATATCCAAAATGGTGTAAAATATGTGGAGTGAGAGGGATTACTCACAGGTCACAAAAAGAATAACAAGTGGTGGGATGAGATTAAGGAAAGGGACATTTCCACTTGATAAAGTCTATTTATCCTATGCAACAATATTCCAGTGAATGGAGTGAAGGCAGCTGTTCTGACTCATTTATAGATGGGCTGAACAATACATTAATAAATGATCTGTAAATGTCTTAATTTCCTGAATTAGAAGGAAAACTGGCAGGATCTCCTAGTGGAACAGGTATTTTACCTCTCCAATGCCTATAATTCTATCACACATGGTCCCTTTCAATTATCAAAGCATCACGTGCTCATTTCAGCAACATGACTCCCATTAATGTCAAAGGGAGACTCAAGATTAAAAACCCCAGGCATCATTTTAAAAATGCAGGAATTAAAATGATGTATCATTTCCCCACTAGAGAAACCAGTTCCCCAAATATGAGACCCCTTTGCATTTTCCTTCAACAGGACTACCCTTGCTTATCCTCAGCACCCAAAAATAAATAGTGAGGCCAGATCACAATTAACCAAGAGCTTCTGAAGGTGAAAAAGAGAAAAGCAGAGACATGTTTTTAACCATTAAAGAAATTAAAGACTTTACTTTTCCAGAGAGAGCGTGATTTAAGGGCTAATCAGCACCATGGTCCTACACATTATCTAAGAAATTGGAAATTACTGGCTACTAAACCCAGCTCTCAGAAACTCCAGGGGGAATCTCTGCAAGGCCTCTGATAACTTTTTGAGTCTAGGCTTGAATGTTGTTCTCATCTTAATTAGAAATTCATCGTGTGTGCATTCGTATATATGTTTACATTTGTATATATGTTTATTGCTGTATGTGCACATACTTACACACATACTTTGTCTCCGTATGGATGCACACACATTACAGAATATATAACTCTTCACTCTAATTGCCTGTTTTTTTCCTTGTCATGTTTAGCAGATTATGCTCTCTACGCTCTATTTTCCTTTCGCTGTATTGGCAAAGACTTACAAATGCCCTATTTGCTTTCTTTTATCTCATTACATTATTCAGTGGTTTTCAGTACACATACATTCAGAAACATCAGCAAATAACTTACTTTCAAAGAGATTTAAGAAAAGCAAACATATTTGTTAAAGAAAGAAGCATAAGACTGATTCAAAGCATAAGCAAAATAGTTGCTTAGGGCAGAAGATTACCAAGGATACTAAAATGACTACAGCCCCACTATTTTGCTAACGCCAGAAGTCACCATGATCTCCCTACCTACAGCTGTCAACAAAGAAAGTTAAGCTGACAGCTAAGGTAGAAGGAGCATTTGAAGAACAGGCAGTGCCAAGGTTGGTCGTCAGCTCACTGTTGCCTGCCTGAGTTCTGAATAATCCCCTGGAAATGCCCGATACTCTCCTGTGAATACTGAAGGGAAATATAAGGTGCATCTACCTTAAGGATTTGGTAAGCTAGTGATATGAACGTGCTTTGTGTCAGTACTTGGATTCTTGCTGTAGAAAGCTGAAAGCACTACTAGTGTGCTCTGAGCTGATTCCCTCCAAGGGAACCAAGGCAGAAGGTGCTCACCAGAGCAGTGTCTAGAGTTCACCTCTTGCAATGTGTTTGCTTAGGTCCCCAGCAGTCAGCTCTCTTTGGCTTGTACAGCACGTAAATGGGACTGGCACCTGGCATGAGTTTCATCGCTGGTAAACTCACAGTATGGACACATGATCTCAGAGCCATAATGGAATGGAAATTCTGATTAGGTATGAGCAAAATCTTCCTGCCATGGGGGTGGTCAAACACTGGAAAAGGTTCCTAAAGGTCTTGTGGGATCTCTGTCCTTTCATGATATTCAAAGTTTGACCAAGCAAGGTCCTGAGCAGCTTAAGCTAGCCCTTCTCTGAGTGAAAGGTTGTACAAGATGATTTCCAGCAATCTCTGTAGCCTAAACTACTCCAGGATTCTTTCATTTGTTAGCAATGGCAGAAAACAAATGTTTGTGGATCTATAAACAGGTGAAGTTGAAAATAAACACCGAAATTTTCAGTTTAAATGTGCTCAGCACTGTGTTTTGGCACTGAGGCCAACGAGCATGGAAGAGGCTATGTCCATATTATTAAATGCTTTTCACCTTCAAAAGAAGATGGATGTGTGAAAACTGGTTCCTAGCTTGTGATAAGCCCAAAGCATATCTGGAAATTAGGATATCTCAAGTCAGATGGTTCAAATGTGTTTTGCGGACCACTATTACAATTTAGCTTTACGTCCAATTGACTTCTAGTATCCAGAAATAATCCGTGTAACTGTTTGATTTATTAGAATTGGTGTAGCCATGACACCAGAGACCTGTATACACCCAAAGTAAATGTAGAAAAATATTTACACCCCTGAGAATTATCACAGGTAAAGTATCTAGAGTGCTAGTCTTTCTAGTGTTGTTTTTGTTTATTTGCCTGTTTTGTCTCAAAAAAACCCAAACAAAACCCCCCAAAACCCACCTTGAAACTGTGATGTTTTGTTTTTTTCCCCACTGTAAATTATAACCCACAGCTATGTGGTAGTACATGTACGTAATTCTCTTAAAGACATATGTAAGATAATGTTTATATATAGACTTGTTCTGTTTTAGTAGTGCAATTGCTATATATGGGGGGAGGGTGACTAGAACAAAAACCTTTTTGTCAGGGATAAAAGAGAAGGAGCAGAGTTTGAGACCAGGCAAAAAGCTATGTGCAAGTATTTCATATTCAAAGAGAGTCACTTTTAAACAGTTTTGTTGGGTTTTTTTCTTTTTTTCCCCACACACTGTGGTGGGTTTGACCTTGGCTGGACGCCAGGTACCACCAAGCCACTCTATCACTCCCATCCTCAGCAGGACAGGTGGGGAGAAAATGAGATGGAAAAAAACCCCAAAAAACCTCATGAGTCAAGATAAAGGTAGTTTAATAAAAAAAAGCAAAGGAAAGGCCGCACGCAGAAGCAAAAAAAAGGAAACAGATTTTATTCTCTACTTCCCATCAGCAGGTGATGTCCAGTCACTTCCTGGAAAGCACGGCTTTGGTATGCGAAGCAGTTGCTCCGGAAGACAAATGTAAATAACGAATGTCCCCCCTTCCTCCTCCTTTCTCTTAGCTTTTACTGCTCAGCCGATGCCATATGGTACGGAATATCGCTTTAGCCAGTTTGGGTCAGCTGTCCTGGCTCTGTCCCCTCCTAAGATCTTGCCAGAAATCTTGCCTCCCAGATCTTAAACAGAAATATGCTTATGTCTGGGTAATTTTTTCTTGGCTTTTATGTTCTTACTTTATCTTTCAACATAACTTTGAAGATCAGATTAAAAAGAGGGAAAATTGAGCAACTGGGAGGAAAGAGGTGGAAAATTATGAAAAAATGTAAAATTTACTCAACTTCAATTTTATATGTTTCTCACCCTTCTGGCAGTCTTATTTTATTAATCTCTCATATAAAACATAAAGCATTTATAAGCGGAGTGTCCATAAGAAAATGGACACAATCAGCTGCTTGATATAAGTGAGGCTGTACAGAGAATTCCTCACTGAATATAAGATACTATTTTAATTAAAGTTAGTCATGACAAGAAGCACTGCACTGACCATTCAGAACAGTGAATGATTTGGTTTATCCACAAAATATAATGTTTCTGTCTCATCATCACCTATGAAATGTAGCCGTAGATATCAACTTTGCTTCAACAATTTACTTCAGTGAAGGGCAAGTTCAGACTCCTCGACACTTCTCCAGAGGAACTTATCTCTTTTGGCATGGATTGAAGTCCACTGAAGAGTTTTTATATCTGCACAAGAGTCTTCATTGCTACTGATCTGTGCTGGATTTCAACAAGTGACCTCAGGGTGACTGTCTCTGCAAGCTATCACTCTAGTGAGCCCTACTTTCAATAAGGGTTTTTCATATTGGAATTAAACCATGTTACCTCATGAATGAACATAATATGAAACAAAAAATAAGCATAATAAAAAAAAAATGTGGGTTTCTGGGTTTTTTTTAAACAGACACCCCCATTTTCAGTTCTATTATACTTTTATAAGCAGGGTGTTGCTCCAACAGAACCAACAGAATTTCTTTTGATCCACATCCTATGTAACTGAGGTCAGAGTTTTGCCTGCAGATTGCTAAATTAACAGAAGTAATGGGAAATCCAAGTGTTGGCTGCTGCTTTTCTCAATGGTGCCTCATAGATGCTAAAACATATAGAATATTAAACATGGAATGGATTTGCTAAATAGACTACATACAACACAGCTGAAACAATTCACTGATCTGGAGGGCAAGCATTCAACCAGAAGAAAAAGAAAAAAAGAAGGAAGAAATCCTATACATCCTAATGCCAAGGCCATTAATGTGGGGAAACAATAAGTTAATTCCTTGGCATTCTTCATTTGGAGATGGAAAAGTTTTTTTTCCCAAAAGACAGAACTGAGGAGGATATATTCATTACACTGTCAAAGTAAATATCATTCAGCAGAAAATACGGATAGTATGGCTGATGAACAAACAACAAAGTAGATTCTTAAACTTTTTTTTCTCCTAACCAGTACATTGTTTCATTTTACCTCTTCCTTAAGGGCATAAAAAGAACAATACAAATTCCTACAATGGAAAAATCAGAAACAGACAAAGAAACAAAAAATTCACATTAACTATGTTACTGTATCACACTTTGACAATATTATACAGACTTTAGACAGGAAACCTGGCATAAGTTCATAACCTCTTCTTCAGAATCAATCTGAATAGCCACTAAAATAAGACACCATTACAGTGCCATAACAATGACTTTATGAAAGGGATTACATAGTATGAACAGTCATAACTCCATCTCATTGGGAATGACAGTTTCAATTTTTCAGAAGTAGAAGTAGTAATGCTGAAGTAACGCTTGGGTATTGCAACATACAGAAATAATACTAAAAGGGAAATGTGTCTTGAGGATAGGTGGTAAGTTATCCATGATGTGAAGCTTACAAAAATAGTTCTCAAATATACTGCCTTTACCTGTTCTGGAGCAGCTTTAAAAAATCAGACAAAAGCAGCTGATAGTCCACTCTGTCCAATTTCTTGTATCCATCTACACTGGATATGCAATGGCTGAATTTACGTGCTGGATTTCTTTATGGAATTTTACACTGCTGTTCACAAAGACTGTTGTTTTATCTTAAAAGAGCTGCAGGTGTATATGTACACGTTGGATGGTAATAAATTCTTTCATATTCAACCCAAAAGTTTTCTTTAGTGTCTTTTGATGTAAGGTGCCCATCAGGGATAAATCTAGTCTCCTGTTTTTTCAACAACTGTGGCAAGCTGCTGTGGTGGATGGTAAGCCAAAGATACTTTTAGTAATAGTTTTCGAGACTAATAACAATCAAGAATACACTTACCTCGCAGAACTAAACACATTTCTTGGCTATTCCAGGGCTTGGTAAAAACAACTCCAGATGAAAATGGTAAATAATTCGACAACAGAAGATTAGGGCAGGAAGCATTTGCCATACCAAAGTAAAGTTTGAGTCCAGGTTTGTCCAGGTTTGAGTTCCTTAATGGATGCCAGACAAATGTTCTTAATAACACTTCATGCCTGCAAATACTAATAACAACGAATGAATGAAAATATGTTAAATTAACTCCACTGGGTGTGAAATAAAACACTCTTCTGAAGTAGCAATGAGGTGTGGTGAACAGTCCAGTGCAGTTCCTGCATCCAAATAAATGAATCCAAGGTTAAGGTCAAGACTTTGGTCCTAATTTTCATAACTCTCCATAGAATTGGTCTGAACTAGTACAGATACCCTCTTGAGCTCTGTAAGCATAACACAGTAAAATCAGAGGAGATGGAGCCATCCTGGTTAGATAAGAGTTTGAGACCAAAATGCCTTGACAGTTGCCAAAGGGATCTGAAAAGAGCATGAAATTTCATCCTTTTGGGACACAAAAGGAAAGCTCTAAGTTCAGGATTTTAGCCTTCCCTGCTGAAACAAAAGTAATTAAAACCATACAATCAAACAGAATGATGATCAACATGAACAGCTGGAGGGAGAGTAGAAAACAGCTTCTTTACAATTATGTGCTGGTTTTGGCTGGGATAGAGTTAATTTCCTTCATAGTAGCTAGTATGGGGCTATGTTTTGGACTTGTGCTGAAAACACTGTTGATAATACAGAGAAGTTTTAGTTGTTGCTGAGCAGTGCTTACACAGAGTCAAGGCCTTCTCTGCTCACCCCACCCCACCAGTGAGTAGAGAAGAAGCTGGGAGGTGACACAGCTGGGACAGCTGACCCCAACTGACCAAGGGGATATTCCATACCATATGATGTCATGTTCAGCATATAAAGCTGGGGAAGAAGAAGGAAGGGAGGGATGTTTGGAGTGATGGCATTTTGTCTTCCCAAGTAACCGTTACGTATGATGGACCCCTGCTTTCTTTTCCTGGAGATGGCTGAACACCTGCCTGCCTGTGGGAAGCAGTGAATGAATTCCTTGATTTGCTTTGCTTGCGTGCGTGGCTTTTACTTTACTTACTAAACTGTCTTTATCTCAACCCATGAGTTGTCTCACTTTTACTCCTCCTATTCTCTCCACAACCCCACCCCAGGGAGAGTGAGCAGGAGGCTGTGTGGTGCTTAGTTACTGGCTGGGGTTAAACCATGACTTTTCACTACCTGAAACTCTCAGCTGGTGAAAGTGTTAGCACAGGTCCCATAGCTTGTTCTACCAACACAAATAGTGCACCTCAGTTTTCTGTCTGGGCACCCATCTCCCTGCCAACTATATGTTTGTGAGAGATTACCACAACCGGTCTATTTAGGTATTGGGACACAAAAGGACAGGTATGTAACTAAGTTTTCCTTCTCCACCATAACCACAGTCACTTCAAGGCTTGCTCTGTTGGATGAAGATATGGCAGAAGAAAAAGGAACAAAGAATCTCTAAACACGCAATCTCTAAGGATGGAAGTGAAATGAACAAGCAGAGAAAAATCAAAGATTGTCATATGAGTCAGGTAATGAGAATAATTCAAGGTTATTATTTCTTCTGCTTCTCTAAAAACTCCTACCAAATATTAGAGTGATTCTTTATCATTTTCATTATACTGATGGTATAGGATATGACTAAAATCAAAGTCTTTTTGTGCTGAGTACTTTTGAGCATATAGGTCAGATTCATCTCTCTCAGTTTTGGAAGTCTGAAGTCATCTGACCTATTTTAACAAGCCATTTTAGGATGAAATGAACAGCCCTGGGGAATAAGCAAAAGTGCCTATATCTCTCCTTTACTTATAAAAGGAGTTTAGACTCACTAGTTCATACTGAAATGTCTAACTTAGATGTCTTAAACTAAGTGAGATGAATTCTTCCTGTTCTTTTCAACTAAGTTTATCACTCTGAAAAATAGCCACCTTATCTAAGCTAGTTGCCTAAATTCCCTCCATAGTCAATGGAGAAAAATAAGTACTTCCTGAGGGAAATTCTTTCCACATTACTTGGACATCTTTCTTTTGAGAGGATGAACCCTCCTCCAGAAGTGTTTCTAGCCACAGAAGCAGCCAAGCTGATGGGCTAAGGGCCTTCTAATGTTCAGGTGAAGTGGGTAGCATAGGTGAGAACCCTACTGAAAGCACAATGTCTTCTCCAAAGACATTATGATTATATATATAAAATAATGAAGTCGGAGACATTTACTGTTTACTTCAATAGAGGATGGATTTCACTCTAATGTCTGGTTATAAGACAGATAGGGAAACATAAAGTAAGAGTGAAAGAACAATAAAATTGCATGAGAGAGAAAATATAAGAAATAACTTCTCCAAACCCTGTGAGAAATAAACACATTTACAACTGTTTTATGCACAGTTAAACTGAGATACAACTAAGATTAGTTCCAAAAACTAAGCCAGAGTGAGAGACCCGATAACGGGCCCCAGAAATTCTGAAACGACTGCATATTGGTTGTGAGGTGGAGAGAATTCCATCTTGTGAGAGTTACAGCACACAGGAATGAGTACTGGAAAATGCCTGAATTTGAAAATATTCAGGGAAAAAAAAAGATCATGCACAGTAAGATTCCTGGCTGATGGAAATCAGCAAATGAATGCTCTTAGTTCAGCTATCCAAATAAACATTAATTCTAACCTTGACTCTGATTCAGTTTTTATTTAATTCAGTTAAATTCTGATATTAAATTGATAAAAGTTACTTTAGTACTTTTTCATTTTTTTAAATTCAGGTAGATGAGAATTGGATTATTTTCCTTTTTAATCTTCATTTTTTTCTTTATTTTCCCTCCTTTGAATCTTTCTAGCAAGCTGCTTATTGAAATCCAAACAAAGTAGCTGTTGCTCCATTCTCGTGATGACACAGTGTATGTTTTTTTGGAGTTAAAAATTTAACAAGGTAGGTAAGCATGGCACTGTCTTTGCTTCTGCTAGAGCATGAAAGAGAGAGGTGTGCTGCAGTTTCCCACACACATACGTATTAGCTACCTCTTTCTTCTCTTTTTTATTTAAAATTCAAACGAGTGCAGGTTTGAGAGGAAGATATGATTTGAAGCCAGCACGACTCACCCCTCAGGAATTCTAGATACTGTAATATGAATGAAAAGCTGGTCTGATGAATGACAGTCACACACAGGAATCATGCATCCAGCATCTATACGCATGCATGTGAATACGTACACATAATGCCAGTCACCGCCAAAAAGGAGGCATGATTCTGTTGCAGTTCATCTTCTCAGAATAAAAACTCTTGACACAGCTTTACTTTTTTTGTCTTCCACATTATCTCTATAAATCTGCTCAAATGAATGACACTGTAACACTGCCGGGTATCTGACATTCTTACCATTAAATTTTGGTAATCACTTGGTAAATCTCCTATAAAATATAGCTATGTCCCTAAAAATGGTGTTGGCTTAAAAAATCACTAATCTTTCCTCTCTTCATCTTTCTTTCTTTTTTACTTGAATATATATTTAAGGATGTGGATTTTTTTCTTTTTCCACATGATTTGGGGGATTTAAGCAATGACTTGCTCATTATGATCACAGAACTTTTCTCTGTACTATGATGCTTCAGTCAATAAATTAAACTGATGTTTTTTTCTGTAATCACTTTACTCCAAGAGCTGGAGCTTAGATATACAAACAAACAGGGAAAAAAATCCAACACCCACCACCCTCCAAGTATTGCAAACTTGAAATAAAATGCCGACAGCTGGAAACAGATTCTCAACAAAGTCAATGCAATGTTTGCCTAGAGGAGAAGGTAAGGTCAGATCTGTAGACTTCTTGGAACAGATCTCCCATCAGTGCAAACTGACACAGCTCTACCAAAGTCAATTTACACCAAATGAAGTCTTCTTCCTTCTTTATTTTGCTTTATCTGTCTTTGCATTGCAGTCTTGCTGCCTACAGACCCCAGTGGTGAAAAACAGCAGGATTCACCTTATAGAGGCTTTTGTATATTTGCAGCTCAATGCCCAGTGCCTTTGGAGGTCTGAAAGAACAGCTCACTACTACAAGTCATTTGTACTTCTTTCTGTATCAGCAATAAATTCCAACACACAGTTCTCCGCTGTGCAAACAAATAATAACAAAAAAGGGAGAGAGCAATTCTCATTTCTCTGTTGTGTCAGTAATAGTCCTAAGACCAGGCCACTAGAGTTGATTGGAAAAAGAAAGGAAAGGTCTTTCAAGTCTTTCCAAAGCTGACCACTGTGTTAGGACATAATGCAGGCAGATAAAGCTGAACAGTTCCTTGAAGCTCTTTCCAACATAAGTAGTTGTACATTTGAAGCAATTTGCAGCTAATATTTTTAATTTCCTTTCTTCCTCATCTCTGACAAAAATAGGTTCGTTTTACTTAGCAATAAATGTGGTAACCTGCTTCTCCTTCTCCTTCCATTTCACTTCACACCTCTAATTTCTCTTTCCAGTTCTGCTTACCCTTTCCCTTTTTTTCTCCTTTCCCTTTTTTCTCCTTCCCCAGTTAAAATTGAAATCTTGTTTTATGGGCAAATGAGAGGAAATGGGCTCAAGCTGCGCCAGGGGAAGTTTAGGTTGGAAATTAGGAAAAATTTCTTCACGGAAAGGGTGGTCAAGAATTGGAACAGGCTGCCCAGAGAGGTGGTGGAGTCACCATCCCTGGAGATGTTCAAAAAAACGGGCAGATGTGGCACTTTGGGACACGGTTTAGTCTAGTCTACCCTTGATTGGTTTAGTGTGGACTTGGTAGTGTAGGTTAATGGTTGGACTGGATGATCTTAAAGGTCTTTTCCAACCTAAATGATTCTATGATTCTATATATGAAGATACAAATGTATTGGTAGTACAGTTGAAATTTTAACAGTCTAATCCAAGAATCATTGTTAGTCAACATTGTATTATTACAGAAAAGAAACAATAATAATAGGATTAAAACTGTAATACACATGCTTCTTAGTTTCTACCCCTTGCTCTGCTATTGTGGTCACCCTTCCCTAGGACTCCTCTGTGTCCCAAGGTTGATGGCTTCTTTCTGCTGGTGGTAGTAGTGGCGTGTTCTGGTTTAACCCGGCAGGCAGCTAAACACCACACAGCCGTTTGCTCACTCTCCCCCTCCCCAGTGGGATGGGGGAAAGAACTGGAAAAAAAAAGTAAAATTCATGGGCTGAGGTACAGACAGTTTAATAGGACAGAAAAGGAAGGTAAAATAAATAATAATAATAATAATAATAATAATATACAAAATAAGTAACACATAATGCAATTGCTCACCACCCACTGACTGATGCCCACCCTGTGCCCCAGCAGCGATCGCTGTCTGCTGGCCCCTGGAGTCCTTGGCCAGGAAGCCTATCATGCTGATGTTGATGGTTTCTTCCTCCTCTCTCTAGGATCCTCTTGGGGCACTTTTACATGTTTCCAAACATGCTTTAGAATAGAATCATAGAATCATAGAATCATAGAATCATCTAGGTTGGAAAAGACCTTTAAGATCATCCAGTCCAACCATTAACCTACACTACCAAGCCCACTCTAGACTAATCAAGGGTAGACCAGACTAAACCATATCCTGAAGTGCCACATCTACCCGTTTTTTAAACGCCTCCAGGGATGGTGACTCCACCACCTCTCTGGGCAGCCTGTTCCAATGCCTGACCACCCTTTCCGTAAAGAAATTTTTCCTAATTTCCAGTCTAAACCTCCCCTGGCGCAGCTTAAGCCCATTTCCTCTTGTCCTAAAGAGGAGTCCTTTGCACTGTGCTCTTTCTTCATTGCTCTGTATCTCTACGTTACCCCCTAATGTGCTGTAGATATTCCCTTTTATGAATCTTAGATTCATAAGAATCTAAGAAAAAGATTCAAAGAAAAACTATTTCTTTGTTCTCTTTGTCACCCCTAAAACCATTTTCATCGAGCTCTAGGTCTGTGTTTCTTTAAGTGACCATGGATGAGTTGTTTATAGCTGTGGGGTCTCCAGTCCCAGCCTGTGAACCACCCTGCACCTGCACTCCTCTGCACCGCATCCCATGTGATGTACTTGGTAATGTTAAGTTAATGGTTGGACTGGATGATCTTAAAGGTCTTTTCCAACCTAAACGATTCTATGATTCTATATTAGATATTAGGAAAAATTTCTTCATGGAAGGGGTAGTCAAGCATTGGAACAGGTTGCCCAGAGAGGTGATGGAGTCACCATCCCTGGAAGTGTTCAAAAAATGGGCAGGTGTGGCACTCTGCGACATGGTTTAGTGGGCATGGTGGTGTTGGGTTGATGATTGGACTCATGGTCTTAAAGGTCCTTTCCAGTCTTAATGATTCCTAGTTTTTACTTTCATTATAAATAATCCAGCCAGCAAGCCAGGACACATGAAATTGCTACTCTCCCCTTAATTGGTTTAGTGGTGGACTTGGTAATGTTAGGTTAATGGTTGGGCTGGATGATCTTAAAGGTCTTTTCCAACCTAAACGATTCTATGATTCTATATTCCCACTTCTCAAGGCTGCTTCTATGATATCAGGTCTGTATTTCTCTACACTATGTCATCGTGTCAGAGTCACAACTATCTCCTTCTATGCAGAATAACTGCTCATTATTGCCACCTGTATATAGCTGTGGTTGTACCACACGAAGACAAACAAAAGTAAAACAAACCAGTCGTAGTCACCTAGTAATTAGAAAAACTGCAGTTACAGCTAAACCAGGGGAAACAAAGCTGCAGGCAGGTCAAGAAAAGTTCAGCCGGTGCAAGCCTGGCAAGCCACAGACCTGAGGCCTTGTAAACTCATAACATAGCCTGTGGCCTTCTATTAGCAATGGCAATAGTGTATTACAGGGTTAAAGAGTAACATCCCTTCTTCTAATTCCTTATTCTTCTTATTCGTCTTTCATTTCCCCCTTTTTTCTTCTTCACCTTTCAATTTGTTTTCCTCTCCTCTTGTTTCCTTTCTCCCTTTCTTTTTTGTTTCCCCTTTTCCAATTTATTTTGCCTTTCCTCTTTCCCTCTAAACCTGGCTCTTAAAAATAATTACTGTACTGCAACATTTATATTCCAGCAAGCTCTCCCCATGTCTCTTATGCTGCTCTCAAACCTCTCTGCATTGCTCTCTAGCCTCCCAAAAGCAGCCTGCTAAAAAGGCAATGGTTTTAAAATACAGGATACACATTCGCAAGGAATCAACGTGTTATATTGGAAATTCTTTTTTTTTTTCTTTTATCCCAAAGAAGAAATAAAGGTGAGTAGATTTGTTAAATAGTTATCTACTTTTTTAAAGGTCTGCAGTGAAAAATGCCATTTCTCTAAGAAAAATTGAAGGCCAAATCTTGGGATACAGGGTAGTTTCTCAAATACCTCATCTCTAGTCAATAGAGAATGCATTATATGGGTGATCAAGAACATGGGCAGAAAAGTTGATTAGTCTCTCATGGCTTCTTCTAGCAACATTATTTTGAGTAACCTACAAATTGTTGTATAAAAAGCAGACTTAGTCCCTGCCATGACCAGAGAATATGAAGGGAATTACTTAAGGCTGTCTGAACACTGAACATAGCCTAGGCACATTAGAAGATGACATAATAAATCTGTTAAAATTTGCGCAAGTAGAAGTGAGAGATGCTGAATAAAAATAAGTTACATTTCATAAGATATTGAAAAATATTAAAGATCAAATTTGGTTGTACACACACTGTTACATATACAGAAAGATCTTAATGATAAAAGTGTCAGACAATTTTTTAATACTGTTCCAGGGACATTTGAAGTTTGAGGATACAAGCAGTGACCTAATCACAGTATTTGTTGAGTTACAACTTAAATTCAAACTTGTCTTCTGGACTCAAAGCTGTTTTCCCACTTTTCAGATCAGAGGAAAATTTCCCAGTGAGTGTACTTGATGATTTCAGGATAGCTTTATGAGTATTTAAAATTTTAAATCTTTGAGTACTATGAGTATTAAATATTTCATTAGGCTATATTTAACAGATCAGGAGTTTCATGTACATAAATTCAAAAATATAGATATATGGGCACTGTTTTGCAAGATATTGATAATCACCTCTAAACTTCTGATTTTTATCTATGGGTAAATCCACTAGGTGTTTGCAAATTAACAGAATGGAAGCACATTTGACACAAAAATAGTGGGATTTTGCAACAAATGAGGGAAGCTAAGATTTTGAAAAGGGACTAAAAAGTAGAGAGTGATACCAAACTGTAGTGCATAAGCTTGCAGGCTACTCGTTAACTTTAATCTATATGAGCTATTTCAACTCTATCTTTAAAATCAAGCATCTCAGTTTTTCTTATTTTACTCCCAACTACACTAGCATTAGAGAGAGGTTACCTTCAGGGTGTTCATTCTATGGAATATGGTCAGCTGAAACTTATTTGTGGTGGGAAAAGTCCTGTATTTGTGCATCACTGTGTCTTTCTTGCAATTTCCACATCCTCAATCTATATTTTGGAGTTCATCTATTCAGCTCAAGTACAATGAAAAATAAGTTCTACCTTTCTTAAAACCTGAAGTGAGGAATGCCACCAAACACTCCCCTTTAAACAAAACCAGATTTAGTTCCACTTCTGAAAAATTTTAGTGAAGTCCTCCATTGATCTTTCCAACAATTTTTCCATTTCTGTTAAATACACATGCAAATTCATCAATATAACAAGCCATAGGGTCAGTAGTCAATCTTTGCCTTCCTGGTATCACCACACTAAGTCCATCAGTTGGTGTCAAGAACAAATCTTTTTGTGGGACACAACTGTCATGTATGCAGGTTTGTGAATCCTGCTGATTATGTTAATTCACTATGAATGGGTGACTTTACACAGTTTGATTTAGTAACAGAATTTACTTGTAGCAAATCACAGAATTTGATTATAATATTTTTAATAGCACTCAATCATCAATGATTAATAAAGTGATTAGACAAAATTGATCAAAACAGTGACTTAGTTGCAGATTCAAAGATGGCAAGGTTCACTCTACTACTACATGGAAGCGCATAAAACAAAATTAATTCAGACTGAGTTAGAATGATTCATAAAGGGATTGCATATATATGGAATAAGGGGGACCCTCCCATTGAGTCATGAGGTTTAGACTAGACCGCCTTGCTTTCTAAACTCCTTCTCAGAGAGGAGCCGAGGTGCAGCTAGGTCTAGTCTTAGTCTCAGACTTGGTCAACGTTTTAGATGAATAAGGATAATATATATATATATATATATATGTATATATATGTATCTAGTACATAGAAAAAGTGTATAAAGGAAATTGGGTTACATGAGAGAGAGAGAGGGAGAAATCGTATGTAGGGGATATGGAAACCCTCCCGTTGAGTCACGAGGTTCAGAATGGACCCCCTTGCTTTCTGAACTCCTTCTTAGAGAGGAGCCTAGGTGCGGCTGGGCCCACTCTTAGTCTTGGACTTGGTCAATGGTTTATGAGAGTAATGCTATAGGAATAATACAGCAGTATAAAACTCCCTTTAAAATTAAATCATACATCTACAGACTACTTAAATTGATTCACGCATGCACACTCACAAATATGAATGTATATATGAAAATAGTATACCTGTTAAAAATTCCTCTCGAGTTCAGTAAAATACTCACGTCTAATGTCTTGGCATTTCTCAACAGGTGAGGGTTGAGCCTCGAGGAGTGAAGGGTGTCAGCCCAAGCTCCACTGTCAGTCTTCGGCAATGGATTTCTGGTTGCAGCAAACTTTCAGAGTTTGCTGGCTCTGAGAGGCATCTCGCTCAGAGGGAGATGCTGGTGCGGCCCGTGGCAGTCCAGGAGAACTCAAAAGGCCTCACTTAGGACTGCTGTTTATAGGATTGTGAGATGATTGACTTTAATCACCAGTAAATTTCCATCTGAGCCACCATTTGGGTTGGTAGTTGCTGGAATTCCAGTAACGATGATACCACTCTGTTTCAAGGCTGTCATGGGTAGCTGTTTGTTCTTGCTCCCCTCGTTAGCCATAATACGAAGAGTTTGATAAAGACAGGACTGCTCTCTGCTTCAGCCATGTAGGAGTTTCTAGTACAGTTAAGGGGCGCTTAACTGACCAACTCGCTACACAAAAGTAGTGTCCTGGAATTCCTGAGATCGTAAAGCCGTTGAAGAGAAAGAGGAATGGCGGGAGGGATGCACCACCACAACAACATAGATCCAAGTGTCAGAAAATGTACATTACAACATCATTCTTCAACTGTATATTCTATGTGTCATTCTACCAATTATACAAGCACGTTACCTTCTATTGTGACCCCAGAGCAAATATCAAACAGTGAGACTCATGTTAATCTACCCTCAAAACTGGACTTCTGCACACCTGTGTAGACCCAATGTCTCGCAATAGGCTTATTTTCAACGGAGCTATCTGCTATTCTATGACTCAGAGAGTTCTTCACCACTTGTCGTTTTAAAGAAACTGTTCATAAATTTTTCAGAGCAGGAAAATCACTGTGCGTGTCCCTGGCTAGACTGTAGTTTGATTATTATCATCTCACCTTTTTTTCCCCGATATCAACTGCCTTTTCTGTCAAATTCTATTTAGATTTCCAAATTACTGTTTCTATGCCCAATTTAACAAAAAAAAAAAAAAAAAGTTTGCATCATCAAAGAACTGTCATTTTCTTCCAGTTATATTAGAAAGTTTGTTAAGAGATATTGCTGCTCCCTACAAAAAATCAGTACTTTACATCATCAGACTATCACCGATATAACAGTGTCACTATGACTGCCACATCCTCCTACACTTTCAGCTCAGTATTCTTCTTCTCACCCCATCAGCAACATTCTTGCATGCTCTTAAACATTTACTTCATTTCTCCTCAGGGATTACAGGCTGAAGTGATCCCTGTTTACTGCATTTCCTCTATGTGCTAGATATGAACAAGTTCCCTCTCTTTTTTGTTTTTAATCTAGGGACAAGAGAAAGTGAGACAGTGAGAGTTATGAATACGTATGAAATAGGGAAGGAAGGTGGTCGTGGGGGGGACACACCCAAACACAAAAAGCCTCACCTTGCAAATTCTACACTGCAGTAAATTCTGACTGTTCGACACATCCATTTACTCTTTATCAGACTGAAAAACTCCAAATGTTGCATTTGGAAATTATGGGCCATGCTAATTTCTCAAACCTCTTTGCTGGCTTCATTCAGGTCATACTATTAACAGATTTGACCCCGAGTTCCTCAAAGCTTTGTAGAAACATTTGAAAGATGACATTTTTTGCAGTTACACACCCTTAGTCATCACCCAGGATTTATCATGCCCTACTGTCATGCCTCTCACTGCTATCAAGAAAGGAATGGGTGGAGAAAGAGATTTCATTATGGTTAGTTTATCTCTATAGGCAGGATGCTTCTGAGAACAGAAGAGAAAGTGTGCTCCATCTCAGCAGTGACCTGATAAAATCCTTGTCATCTGCAGTTTTCCTTTCAGAATTTTCTTATTTGGGAGCATTTCATCTAAATCATCACTCTTTGGGCAGTCCTGTGTGAATCATAATCTGCTCTGATACCACTATCAGTGGAAATGATGCTGTCAACATTTATGTCAATGCTGAGGTTGTAATTTCTTGACAGTAATGTTCTTCACTTGATATAACACTCTCTGTTCAACCTGGCAGAAGCTCCTGTTTGGTGCTGTCTCACTGAGAGTCCTATCCTAACCATGCATGTGGGAGGTTGAGAAGTCATAATGTTGTCCATGACACATTTACTGGATCTGGTAACAGGTCTTATGCATATTTAGAACAACAGCAATACACCCAGCAGTACTTTCAAATAAGAGGATAAAATTCATTGATCTAGAGGTGGTTTGGGAGGATGGGGGAAATATGGGATTGCTCAGTCATCAAATTTCCATTCTGAATTTACAGGCAAATATGCACTTGAAGTTCAGTCTGTAGAGGTCATCCCTGTGTGTCTCATAACCAGAATATAATTCCCCTACATTTTAAAGCTAATTAAAATCCTTATATAACAAACAAACAAAAAAAAAAAAAAAACAAAAAAAACAATCCAAACCTGTCCCCAAAATTACAACTTGTCATAAGCAGAGATCAGAAAGATGGACTATTGGACTATTGGACTATACCAATGGACTATTTTCTAACCTTCAAAATTGTTCTTCTCTTTAAGTGCAGGAACAAGAAGTTCATATGTATATTTGCCAATTCTATGTAAAGTTTTAATATAAATGAACTATGAAATCCCAGATATAAAACGCAAAGTGGAACAAATGCAGAAAAGGGCTACTTAGAAGGTCAAGGGAATGGAGAAGCTTTCTTAGCAGTCTAGAAAGCTTGGTTTGTTGAGCCTTTCAAAATGAAAAGGATATGAGAGAGGATTTGATTGCTGTCTAATACAACATCAGGGAAGTTTTAATGGGAACATGAGAGAAGGAAAGGGCATATTTAAGCTAACGGGCAATGTTCGCACAAAAGAAAATGGGTCTAAAGTGCTGAAAATAAATTTAAGCTAGAAACTGGAAGAATATTCTCACTCATTAGAGAAACTATGTTCTGTACAAACCTACCAGCCAGAGACGTAAGAGCAAAAAATCCTGGTCTATTTTAATACGGAAAGTGAAAGAGTTCATACTACATGTTATTTGCCATAGCAGAGCACTTTAGGACCTCACAAGTCTCCTCCCATTTCTATCATGATTTGAAAAAGAGGGGAAAATTCACCACTATGTTTATTCATCTCTGTTTTGAAAATTATATTTGCTGTAGTAAGTAAATTGAATATACAGTTAAGTCACTCAACACTTCTTCAAAAGGTTTAGCACTCCTGTGGGTGGCATGGACTTCTGGCCTACTACAAGAATAAATCAAACACAGATAAAAAGGCAAAAGAGATGTGCTTGCAAAGGCAGAATATATCTTGTAGCAGTTCAAATTTAGTAATTTTCACTGATTTGTTCCAGATTTAAAGTTTGGGTTTTTTTTTTTTTGAAATTAGGCAAGCTCAGAGTAAAAGGAAGAACCATTATATCTTTTACAACAAGCTGAGTAATAAAATGATGTAATTCCCTGTTTATTAGAATGAATCTTTGTTGTAAGGACTATTTGAAGAAAATTATACAAATTATGAAACAGTCTGCATAATAGCTAAAAGACAAACTTTTTGACTTCATCTGAACTTATCCTTTCTTCAACCAAATAGCATCCCTCTACTAGCTGTACACAAATTCTAAAGAGACAGCTGGCAAACTCTAAATAATTAGTAGACTGCCTTCATATTCCAGAATCTTTGTATTACTTTAATAGTCTCCATTTTTCAGGGCCAAACTGGTGTCCTTACCTGATGACTTGAACAATCAATTTGGTAGACATATATTGAATATAGGAAGTGTCACTCATCCTCAAATTTAGGAGCCACTGTTTTTGTGCACATATCAGTAAATCTTGAAACAAGTCTTAGCCTGAATTCTAATATTGAGGCAAAATTTGCCGGGTGGTTTTATGGGTTGTGTATGGCTCCTTTGCATACAAATATCTCAAGTGTTGCATTCTTATGTCTTGGAAAAAACAGGTGCCATGTTGTAAATATTAATGAGCAATTAATGTATTTCATGGTTTGAATTGGTTTCAGATAATTACGGATTCTCATTTACTTCCCCACCCCCATTTAAAATGCTGCTGCAAGTTTCACCTGGATAAAGTGTTGGCCCATTTGGTCTTGGGTCATCCGTTGATGTCAGGTCATCAATTTATTCCATAGTGGTCCTGCAGGATTATGGAGCTCTCTGTTTCAATAATCTTATAGGCAGCACATGCAAATCTATTTCAAACTTTGGCTTCCTTTATGTCACTCTCTTTGAAAAGTTGTCCTTATATTCTCTGAGAATACTGCATACAGTTTATGGTGACTGCGTTCCTCATACAAGATAGAGTATGATGTGCTACAGGCTTCAGTTCTGTGGCTTGGCTTGCCTTGCCCTGTGTCTCAGGAGAGCCAGTACACTGGTTTATCAATGACTGCAAGCTATATCTTAGGTATTCTTTTTACCAGCTATCTGCATTTTAATTTTGCCTCAGAATGATGTTAGTATTTGCAACATTTGGCCACATTGTTCCAGTCTAATATGCCTACTTATCTACATTACTGGGATTACATAGCAGGTGGCTACATAGGCTATGAAGAATCAAATTCAAATTGTTGCAAATATGTCTGACAGGTTTGTTTTGGTTTTTTTTTTGTAAATTCTGAAAGGCTTTGAATGTGATAATGTTACAGCTCCAGGTATCTTCCTCTTCCCTTCTATGGTGCTTTTGTCACTCCATGTTCTGTTTTTCTTTTTTTTTTCCTTTTTAATTTTTTTTTAAATATATATAAAATGGTTTCCTTAAGAAAGAAGGGATTTGCAATTATGATTCCTATATTTATATGATTTTCCCCCCATATCCCTCCCAAAAGCTTTTGATACGCTTGCCACTTTCAAGTAAATTTGATAAGGAAAGCTAGGCCTAAAAATTAATTCTTAGAATTTCACAGAAAATGAATGTCTGGATAGAAAACACAAAAGCCCTATAGAAGTTCCACTGAGTATGACCTCACATCTTTGTAGACAGTAGAGAACCTGCAAAGAAGAAAGTTCTATAAAGCCCACAGTTCTGGGAAAGTTGTCTCTCTGGTAAATGACCTCTTAATAAAGGAGATTGGCCACATGGGATGCATTGCGGTACTGGATGGCACTGCAGTCTCTGCCCTCTCTCCTGCTTTGCGACCTCAGGAACGACACAGGCATCATCTGATCCTGGGTGAGGCTGCTGCTCTCCAGCCACGTCTGGCATGTGACGGCCATGGCCTAAAAGGAAGGTTCTGATGCTGTGCTGAAAATGAGTGAAATACATGTCTCTCTAGGAGGGAAAGAGAGTGAGACAGGAGGCAATTAGCTGAGTATCACTTCTCTGCAGGTGAGACTTGACATATCTGTCTTATGGTGTACATGTCTGCCTTTTCTTATCTGCAGGCCTTTCATCAAGATTAGATCTATTTCTTTCCACACACCATCTTTGAAACAGCTAAATTATATTGAAGAAATAACATAGGTTTTAATGTGTTAATCTTAAATACTTCTTGAATTACTTGTGGATACCTGAGTTCTGAGCTCTGTATGATAAATATTTGTTTCATCTTCATATTTGTTAGTTCAAGTTAAAAATAGTAACAGCAATAAGTTAGTGCTATGGCCTTATTTGGTTGGAGAAAATAACATTCATCAAACTCTGTTAGCAACTGTTGTATGGCTTTTACCAGTGTTAAGAGTGTACTTAATTTCCAAAATTTCCTCCCTCCAGACAAGGTCATATGGCCAGCTCTGTACCTAGCGTCAAATCTCATTTCCATGTTTGTGCATAGCCTTATTGAGATGAAACAGTGGAGGTAAAGATCCCAAGAGAAATGAGGAAAGCAACTAGTAGAATAATGAATGACTCTTGCCTTCAGGAGAGCAGACTTTGGCTTGTTCATGGAACTGCTTGTGAGACCTCATGGGACACTGCCCTGAAGGGCAGAAGGGTGTGGGATAGCTCATCAAGAACAAAATTCGAGCAAAAGAAAGTTCTATTCCAACGTGAAGGATGTTGAGCAGCTCTGGCAAGAAGATGACTTGGTTGACTGAATTCAAACACAAACAATTAGTGGGTAGAAGGTGAAAACCACTATGGGCCACCAGAAGGAATACAGAAATCTTGCCTGAGTACACAGTGATGAAATTAGGGAATTAAAACTTCACCTGGATTTGAAATTGGTAATTGATATGAAAAGCAACAAAAAAAACCTTCTATTTGCACATTAGCAGAAAAAAAAAAAAGACTAAATGAAATTTGTGTCCCCTGCTGAATGAGATCAATGACCTAGTGGCAAAGGACATGGAAGAAGGTCAGTGCCTTCTTTAGTGGTACAGTCTGGTCTCCAGCTTTCCAGATCCCATGCCTAGCAGCAGAGTGTAAAGGATTTTAATACTATAGACTATACAGAAAAACCAAGTTGGGAATCACTTGTGCAAATATGACATACACAGATCCATGGAAGCAGATGGGACAACCAAGTCCGCCACTAAAACAATTAAGGGCAGAGTAAAAATTATTCATGTATCCTGGTTTTGTGCTGGATTATTTTTTAATGAAAGTTATACTAGAAATCATTAAGGTTGGAAAGGATCTCTAAGATCATCAGTCCAACCATCAACCCAACACCACCATGCCCACTAAACCATGTCCCAAAGTGCCACGTCTACCTGTTAAAAAGATGGTGACTCCACCACCTCTCTGGGCAGCCTGTTTCAATGCCTGACCACTCTTTCCGTGAAGAAATCTCACCTAATATCCAATCTAAACCTCCCCTGGTGCAGCTTGAGCCCATTTCCTCTTTCCCTTTACTGGGAGAAGAGACCAACAGCCACCTGGCTACAACCTCCTTTCAGGTCGCGGTAGAGAGCGATCAGGTCTCCCCTCAGCCTCCTTTTCTCCAGGCTAAACAACCCCAGTTCCCTCAGCCACTCCTCATCAGACCTGTGCTCCAGACCCTTCACCAGCTCCGTTGCCATTCTCTGGACATGCTCCAGCACCTCAATGTCTTTCTTGTAGTGAGGGGCCCAAAACTGGACACAGCATTCCAGGTGCGGCCTCACCTGTGCCGAGTACAGGGGGACAATCACCTCCCTGCTCCTACTGGCTACACCATTCCTGATACCAGCCAGGATGCTGTTGGCCTTCTTGGCCACCTGGGCACACTGCTGGCTCCTGTTCAGCCGGCTGTCAACCAGCACCCCCAGCTCCTTTTTGGCCAGGCAGCTTCCCAGACACTCTTCCCCAAGCCTGCAGCGTTGCATGGGGTTGGTTGTTGTGACCCAAGTGCAGGACCCGGCACTTGGCCTTGTTAAACCTCATACAGTTGGCCTCGGCCCATCGGTCCAGCCTGTCCAGGTCCCTCTGCAGGGCCTTCCTACCCTCCAGCAGATCGACACTCCCACCCAGTTTGGTGTCATCTGCAAACTTACTGAGGGCACACTCAATCCCCTCATCCAGATCCTTGATAAAGACATTGAATAAGACTGGCCCCAAAACAGGGCCCTGGGGAACATTGCTTGTGACTGGTCGCCAACTGGATTTAAATCTCATTCATCACAACTCTCTGGGATCAGCCATCCAGCCAGTTTTTGACCCAGCAAAGAGTACACCTGACTAGGCCTCGAGCTGCCAGCTTCCTAAGGAGAATGCTATGGGAGATGGTTTCAAAGGCTTTGCTGAAGTCCAGGTAGATGACATCCACAGCCTTTCCTCCATCCACCAGTCAGGTCACCAGGTCATAGAAGGAGATCAGGTTGGTCAAGCAGGACCTGCCTTTCATGAACCCATGCTGGCTGGGCCCGATCCCCTCGTTGACCTGCACATGCCTGTTGAGCACACTCAAGATGAACCGCTCCTTAATCTTTCCCGGCACCGAGGTCAGGCTGACAGGCCTGTAGTTCCCTAGATCCTCCTTCCGGCCCTTCTTGTAGGTGGGCAACATGTTGGCAAGCCTCCAGGCGTCAGAGACCTCCCCTGTTAACCAGGACTGCTGACAGACGATGGAAAGTGGCTTGGCAAGCTCTTCCGCCAGCTCCCTCAGTACTCTCGGGTGGATCCCATCCGCCCCCATAGACTTGTGAGCATCCAGGTGGCATAGCAGGTCATTAACCGCTTCCTCCTGGACTATGAAGGCTCCATTCTGCTCCCCGTCCCTGTCTTCTAGCTCAGGGGGCTGAGTACCCAGGGGATGACTGGTCTGGCTATTAAAGACAGAGGCAAAGAAGGCACTAAGTCCCTCAGCCTTTCTGTCATCCTTAGGGACCAGGTTCCCCCTGATATCCAGCAAAGGACGGAGATTCTCCTTGCCTCTCTTTTTATTGTTGATGTACTTATAAAAACAATTTTTATTACCTTTTACAACAGTGGGCAGACTGAGCTCTAGCTGGGCTTCTGCTTTTCTAATTTCCTCCCTCTATGAACAAATACATGTGAATAACAGCCAACACCCCTCCTCATGCACCCCCTGATACCATGAGCCGCCTTTGGCACAAGGGCACGTTGCTGGCACAGCTGGGTGTCCGCCAGCACCCCTGCGCCTTTTCTGCACACCCACGCCTTTTCTGCAGAGCCATGAAGAAGGGTCAGCTGCAGAAAGACTGCACGGGGACCTTGCAGGCTGCATGCATGGGGCACTGCCTCCAGGGCCGGGGCAGTCCTTGCAGGATGCAGGGCAAGAGCCTTTGGAAGTGCCCAGATGTTACGAGGGGGTGCTGCTCAGAGGCTTGTGGAAATGTGTGAGGCTTAGCACGGGCCGTGTCGGGAAAGGCCCAAAGGCCACAGAATGGGATGGCTCCAGCTGCAGGCGGGAGGAAGCAGAGGCCTCCATCAGAGCTGCCAAAGGCTCTCCGGGGGCTCGGTGGAGTGTGCTCGCCATTATGGAGACGATCCCTTTTGTGCTTAGGCGGCTGACATCCCCCATGGTAAAACAGCCGCGGTGAGCAGGGCTCCCGTTCAACTGAAGCCAAGCTGTAAGGAGGTGCTTGGGAAAGTATGTCCCGCTTCTAAATAAATGACTCCTCATCGCTCTTGGTACCTCTATTCTCATTTCAGAGACAGTTTTATTAACCCACTTAAAAAATAAAATGGATGCTGGAAAGGGTCCTGGGGGTGACTTCTCGTCCCAACGGCCTGCTCAAGATGGCTGATGCCGAGCAGGTTGCTCAGGAGCATGGCGAGAAGTCTCCTGAGCCTCCACAAATGCTTCCCAGGGCTGTGCAGCTGGCTGTTCCCAAAGGCCCTGCAGGGGCCCACTTCTGCTGGTGAAGGGGCGCGGAGCGGCCTGCCCCAGAGCTGGGAAGGCTCCCAATGTTTATTCGTCTCTCCTTTCGGGGAGCCAAAGAGGCAGAGGCTGCAGCAGCACCACCGGGTTGAGGCGGAGGTCGGGTCCAGCGGTGGGGTTGGCCGGGCGCTCCCCTGCAGCTTGCTGGGCGGCGGCGTTGGAGGGTCCCGCAGCTGCGTCCCCCGTCGCCGCTCGGTCCCTCCCCTCAGGCCCCCTTCTCCCTCTTGCAAAGCTGCCGGTGGTGGGCCGTTGGCGCAGGTCGTAGCGCCGCTGAGGGGATCTGCTCCGCACCCCGCTCCTGGACGCGTTCCTCTGCCGGCGGGCAGATGGGCCCACGGCATACTCCCGGTAGCCGTCCTCTGCTCTCGCTGAGCGCAGGACGCGATCAAAAGGCTGCCTGCACAGCGGGCACGTAGCGTTCCTGCTGGCCCACCGCCGGATGCAGCCAAAGCAGAAGCGGTGCGAGCAGACGGGCACCCGGGCTGCGCTGCGCAGGGCGCCCAGGCAGATGGGGCATGGGCTGTCTGCCGCCGCCTCCCACTGTCCTGCCCGCTGCATCTGGCTGGGGGCGGCCCCCGCTGCAGAGCCGCTCTCTTCCGCAGGCTCTTTGGCGCCCGATGCCCTGCCCTGCCGAGAAAGACGTGCCGAGTGCCCGAGCTTCACTCGCAGTGGGGACGCGGGAGCAAAGCCAGCAGCAGAAAGGGGCAGCAGAGGGGAGGCAAGGGCCTCCCGAAGGGCCTCCTTGAGGGCTGGCCAGCAGCGTCGGCAGCAGCTTCAGCACAGCGGGCCGGCCAGCCAGCCTCAAGGGCTGCCCTCCAGAGCAGCCTCGTCTCCCCCAGGCACGCTGCCCCCAGCCCAGGACCCCCCAGAAGCCTGCGCTCTCTCCCAGGCAGCCAGCACCAGCTGAGCTAGCACAGGGTACCCGCAGGAGGTGCTCAGGGAAGGCGCAGGAACCCTCTGGGAGGCCTCGGCGCTGCCAAGGGCCCGCGCACCCTCCTCGTGCCCGCAGAGCCGGGACAGCCGCCGCGCGTGACCGCAGCAGCCCCGCCAGGCAAGACTCTCCTCCACGGCCCCCCTCCAGGCGCGAGAGCGGAGCCCTGCCGGGGCTGGCACGCCGCGCGTGTGAACTCGCAGGGCCCCTGGGCTCACTGCGCTGGCACAGAGCCTGGGTGGCTGCTGAAGAGCAGTGAGGTCACGGCAGTCACAGCCACTACTCGGTGACATCACAGGGGTCTCCGGGGCTGCCTCCCGAGTGCCCCGCAGCCAGGGAGGCAGACGCCCCAAAGTGGGAAAAGCCTGCTTTGGCGGGGGTTTGCCCTCGTCTCCTGGTCTCGTGGCGGTGGTTTCGCCTCCGGCTGGACAGGTGCTGGGAGGAGAGGCTGGTGGCCCCCAGCACAACGGCCCGGCAATGGCCAGCACA
The DNA here is from genome assembly GCF_030463565.1 of Pelecanus crispus. Classification (NCBI taxonomy): domain Eukaryota; kingdom Metazoa; phylum Chordata; class Aves; order Pelecaniformes; family Pelecanidae; genus Pelecanus; species Pelecanus crispus. The sequence continues at coordinate 7,878,884 of NC_134676.1, read as the reverse complement.
GCAAAACGCGAGTGGCGCAACCCCGGTGACCTCCCTGGTGCTAAAGGAGTGCCTCGGCTTGCCTCCTGCAAAGGCTGCCCGAGCAGGCCTCGCCCCTTGCAGCACTGCGGGCAAGCCCCAGCCAGAGATCCCAGCATGGCTGAGGTGAGCAGGGACCTCACCTCTGGAGGTCACCATGTGCAAAGCCCTGCTCGAGGAGGGCCAGTGCTTGATCACTCTCCCAGTAAAGAAGTGTTTGCTGATCTCCAGGAGGAACCTCCCTCGTTCCAGATTGTGCCCGTTGGCTCTTCTTCTGCCATGGGGCACCGCTGCAAAGAGCCTGACTCCCTCTTCTAGCCTGTTCTGTTGCCTAGCCTTCTTTTGCACGAGGGCACATTGTTGCCTGATGGTCTTTTTGCTTTCCAATGGTTCCCTCAGAGACATTTCTTCAAAGTTGCTGTCCAGCCCGTCAGCCCCCAGCATTTATTGGTGCACGGGGTTGTTCCTCCCCAGGTGCAAGGAAAGAGAAAGGATAAGAGTCCATGGATAACAGTTGCAGCAAGGAAGAAGGTTGGATAAAGCAATTTCTTTGGTCCACAGTGTCGTGGCTTAAACTCAGCCAGCAACTAAGCACCACACCGCCGCTCGCTCACCCTCCCCCCGCCCCGGGTGGAATGGGACAAGCAAAAGTAAGAAAACTTGTGGGTTGAGACAAGAACAGTTTAATAATTGAAATAAAATAAAATAAAATGATGACGATGATGATGATAGTAATAAATTGTAGTGAAAAGGAAAACACAGAGAGGAACAAAACTCAGGGAAAACAAATGATGTGACCGCTCACCACCCACCCACCAACGCCCAGCCAGTCCCCCAGCAGCGATCGCTGCTCCCCGGCCAACTCCCCCCAGTTTCCATACTGAGCATGACGCCATATGGTATGGAATAGCCCTTGGGGCAGTTTGCATCGGCTGTCTTTGCTGTGCCCCCTCCCACTTTCTTGTGCACCTGGCAGAGCATGGGAAGCCGAAAAGTCCTTGGCTAGTGGTAACCACTACTTCGCACCAACTAAACCATCAGTGTGTTACCAGCATTATTCTCATCCTAAATCCAAAACACAGCACTATGGCAGCTAGTTGGAAGCAAATTAACTCCGTCCCAGCCAGAACCAGGACAGTATACAAGGTAGTGAGAACACGTTGCTCAGAAAGGCTAAATAATTGTCCTCCTTGAAGACAGTCAAAAGAAAAAAACAAGGTCTTGAACGACCAGCTCTGAAAAGAAAGATCGACATGTGCTTAGCATGAGGTTGTGCTGAGGGATTTCTGGAGGTCCTTTACGACACAGACTGTTCAAAGACACTGCAGTCACAGAATCTTAGAATCATAGAATCGTTTAGGTTGGAAAAGACCTTTAAGATCATCCAGTCCAACCATTAACCTAACATTACCGAGACGACCACTAAACCAATTAAGGGGAGAGTAGCAATTTCATGTGTCCTGGCTTGCTGGCTGGATTATTTATAATGCAAATAAATACTAGGAATCATTAAGATTGGAAAGGACCTCTAAGACCATGAGTCCAATCATCAACCCAACACCACCATGCCCACTAAACCATGTCGCAGAGTGTCACATCTGCCCATTTTTTGAACACTTCCAGGGATGGGGACTCCACCACCTCTTTGGGCAGCCTGTTCCAATGCTTGACTAGGCTTTCCGTGAAGAAATTTTCCTAATATCCAATCTAAACCTCCCCTGGTGCAGCTTGAGCCCATTTCCTCTTGTCTTATCACTAGCTACCTCGGAGAAAAGACCAACACCCACCTGGCTACAACGTCCCTTCAGGTAGCTGTAGAGCGCGATGCATTTGTAGAGAGCGATAAGCTCTCCCCTCAGCCTCCTCTTCTCCAGGCTGAATAACACCAGTTCCCTCAGCCGCTCCTCATCCGACCCCTGCTCCAGACCCTTCACCAGCTTCGCTGCCATTCTCTGGACATGCTCCAGCACCTCAATGTCTTTCTTGTATTGAGGGGCCCAAAACTGGACACAGTATTCCAGGTGCGGCCTCACCTGTGCCGAGTACAGGGGGACAATCACCTCCCGGCTCCTGCTGGCCACACCATTCCTGATACCAGCCAGGATGCTGTTGGCCTTCTTGGCCACCTGGGCACACTGCTGGCTCCTGTTCAGCCGGCCGTCAACCAGCACCCCCAGCTCCTTTTCGGCCAGGCAGCTTCCCAGACACTCCTCCCCAAGCCTGCAGCGTTGCATGGGGTTAGTTGTGGTGACCCAAGTGCAGGACCCGGCACTTGGCCTTGTTAAACGTCATACAGTTGGCCTCGGCCCATCAGTCCAGCCTGTCCAGGTCCCTCTGCAGGGCCTTCCTACCCTCCAGCAGATCGACACTCCCACCCAGTTTGGTGTCATCTGCAAACTTACTGAGGGCACACTCAATCCCCTCATCCAGATCCTTGATAAAGACATTGAATAAGACTGGCCCCAAAACAGGGCCCTGGGGAACACCGCTCGTGACCGGCTGTCAACTGGACTTCATGCCATTCACCACAACTCTCTGGGCTTGGCCACCCAGCCAGTTTTTGACCCAGCGAAGAGTATTCCTGTCCAAGCCACGAGCTGCCAGCTTCCTAAGGAGAATGCTATGGGAGATGGTTTCAAAGGCTTTGCTGAAGTCCAGGTAGATGACATCCACAGCCTTTCCTCCATCCACCAGTCAGGTCACCAGGTCATAGAAGGAGATCAGGTTGGTCAAGCAGGACCTGCCTTTCATGAACCCATGCTGGCTGGGCCCGATCCCCTCGTTGACCTGCACATGCCTGTTGAGCACACTCAAGATGAACCGCTCCTTAATCTTTCCCGGCACCGAGGTCAGGCTGACAGGCCTGTAGTTCCCTAGATCCTCCTTCCGGCCCTTCTTGTAGGTGGGCAACATGTTGGCAAGCCTCCAGGCGTCAGAGACCTCCCCTGTTAACCAGGACTGCTGACAGACGATGGAAAGTGGCTTGGCAAGCTCTTCCGCCAGCTCCCTCAGTACTCTCGGGTGGATCCCATCCGCCCCCATAGACTTGTGAGCATCCAGGTGGCATAGCAGGTCATTAACCGCTTCCTCCTGGACTATGAAGGCTCCATTCTGCTCCCCGTCCCTGTCTTCTAGCTCAGGGGGCTGAGTACCCAGGGGATGACTGGTCTGGCTATTAAAGACAGAGGCAAAGAAGGCACTAAGTCCCTCAGCCTTTCTGTCATCCTTAGGGACCAGGTTCCCCCTGATATCCAGCAAAGGACGGAGATTCTCCTTGCCTCTCTTTTTATTGTTGATGTACTTATAAAAACATTTTTTATTACCTTTTACAACAGTGGGCAGACTGAGCTCTAGCTGGGCTTCTGCTTTTCTAATTTCCTCCCTCTATGAACAAATACATGTGAATAACAGCCAACACCCCTCCTCATGCACCCCCTGATACCATGAGCCGCCTTTGGCACAAGGGCACGTTGCTGGCACAGCTGGGTGTCCGCCAGCACCCCTGCGCCTTTTCTGCACACCCACGCCTTTTCTGCAGAGCCATGAAGAAGGGTCAGCTGCAGAAAGACTGCACGGGGACCTTGCAGGCTGCATGCATGGGGCACTGCCTCCAGGGCCGGGGCAGTCCTTGCAGGATGCAGGGCAAGAGCCTTTGGAAGTGCCCAGATGTTACGAGGGGGTGCTGCTCAGAGGCTTGTGGAAATGTGTGAGGCTTAGCACGGGCCGTGTCGGGAAAGGCCCAAAGGCCACAGAATGGGATGGCTCCAGCTGCAGGCGGGAGGAAGCAGAGGCCTCCATCAGAGCTGCCAAAGGCTCTCCGGGGGCTCGGTGGAGTGTGCTCGCCATTATGGAGACGATCCCTTTTGTGCTTAGGCGGCTGACATCCCCCATGGTAAAACAGCCGCGGTGAGCAGGGCTCCCGTTCAACTGAAGCCAAGCTGTAAGGAGGTGCTTGGGAAAGTATGTCCCGCTTCTAAATAAATGACTCCTCATCGCTCTTGGTACCTCTATTCTCATTTCAGAAACAGTTTTATTAACCCACTTAAAAAATAAAATGGATGCTGGAAAGGGTCCTGGGGGTGACTTCTCGTCCCAACGGCCTGCTCAAGATGGCTGATGCCGAGCAGGTTGCTCAGGAGCATGGCGAGAAGTCTCCTGAGCCTCCACAAATGCTTCCCAGGGCTGTGCAGCTGGCTGTTCCCAAAGGCCCTGCAGGGGCCCACTTCTGCTGGTGAAGGGGCGCGGAGCGGCCTGCCCCAGAGCTGGGAAGGCTCCCAATGTTTATTCGTCTCTCCTTTCGGGGAGCCAAAGAGGCAGAGGCTGCAGCAGCACCACCGGGTTGAGGCGGAGGTCGGGTCCAGCGGTGGGGTTGGCCGGGCGCTCCCCTGCAGCTTGCTGGGCGGCGGCGTTGGAGGGTCCCGCAGCTGCGTCCCCCGTCGCCGCTCGGTCCCTCCCCTCAGGCCCCCTTCTCCCTCTTGCAAAGCTGCCGGTGGTGGGCCGTTGGCGCAGGTCGTAGCGCCGCTGAGGGGATCTGCTCCGCACCCCGCTCCTGGACGCGTTCCTCTGCCGGCGGGCAGATGGGCCCACGGCATACTCCCGGTAGCCGTCCTCTGCTCTCGCTGAGCGCAGGACGCGATCAAAAGGCTGCCTGCACAGCGGGCACGTAGCGTTCCTGCTGGCCCACCGCCGGATGCAGCCAAAGCAGAAGCGGTGCGAGCAGACGGGCACCCGGGCTGCGCTGCGCAGGGCGCCCAGGCAGATGGGGCATGGGCTGTCTGCCGCCGCCTCCCACTGTCCTGCCCGCTGCATCTGGCTGGGGGCGGCCCCCGCTGCAGAGCCGCTCTCTTCCGCAGGCTCTTTGGCGCCCGATGCCCTGCCCTGCCGAGAAAGACGTGCCGAGTGCCCGAGCTTCACTCGCAGTGGGGACGCGGGAGCAAAGCCAGCAGCAGAAAGGGGCAGCAGAGGGGAGGCAAGGGCCTCCCGAAGGGCCTCCTTGAGGGCTGGCCAGCAGCGTCGGCAGCAGCTTCAGCACAGCGGGCCGGCCAGCCAGCCTCAAGGGCTGCCCTCCAGAGCAGCCTCGTCTCCCCCAGGCACGCTGCCCCCAGCCCAGGACCCCCCAGAAGCCTGCGCTCTCTCCCAGGCAGCCAGCACCAGCTGAGCTAGCACAGGGTACCCGCAGGAGGTGCTCAGGGAAGGCGCAGGAACCCTCTGGGAGGCCTCGGCGCTGCCAAGGGCCCGCGCACCCTCCTCGTGCCCGCAGAGCCGGGACAGCCGCCGCGCGTGACCGCAGCAGCCCCGCCAGGCAAGACTCTCCTCCACGGCCCCCCTCCAGGCGCGAGAGCGGAGCCCTGCCGGGGCTGGCACGCCGCGCGTGTGAACTCGCAGGGCCCCTGGGCTCACTGCGCTGGCACAGAGCCTGGGTGGCTGCTGAAGAGCAGTGAGGTCACGGCAGTCACAGCCACTACTCGGTGACATCACAGGGGTCTCCGGGGCTGCCTCCCGAGTGCCCCGCAGCCAGGGAGGCAGACGCCCCAAAGTGGGAAAAGCCTGCTTTGGCGGGGGTTTGCCCTCGTCTCCTGGTCTCGTGGCGGTGGTTTCGCCTCCGGCTGGACAGGTGCTGGGAGGAGAGGCTGGTGGCCCCCAGCACAACGGCCCGGCAATGGCCAGCACAGCAAAACGCGAGTGGCGCAACCCCGGTGACCTCCCTGGTGCTAAAGGAGTGCCTCGGCTTGCCTCCTGCAAAGGCTGCCCGAGCAGGCCTCGCCCCTTGCAGCACTGCGGGCAAGCCCCAGCCAGAGATCCCAGCATGGCTGAGGTGAGCAGGGACCTCACCTCTGGAGGTCACCATGTGCAAAGCCCTGCTCGAGGAGGGCCAGTGCTTGATCACTCTCCCAGTAAAGAAGTGTTTGCTGATCTCCAGGAGGAACCTCCCTCGTTCCAGATTGTGCCCGTTGGCTCTTCTTCTGCCATGGGGCACCGCTGCAAAGAGCCTGACTCCCTCTTCTAGCCTGTTCTGTTGCCTAGCCTTCTTTTGCACGAGGGCACATTGTTGCCTGATGGTCTTTTTGCTTTCCAATGGTTCCCTCAGAGACATTTCTTCAAAGTTGCTGTCCAGCCCGTCAGCCCCCAGCATTTATTGGTGCACGGGGTTGTTCCTCCCCAGGTGCAAGGAAAGAGAAAGGATAAGAGTCCATGGATAACAGTTGCAGCAAGGAAGAAGGTTGGATAAAGCAATTTCTTTGGTCCACAGTGTCGTGGCTTAAACTCAGCCAGCAACTAAGCACCACACCGCCGCTCGCTCACCCTCCCCCCGCCCCGGGTGGAATGGGACAAGCAAAAGTAAGAAAACTTGTGGGTTGAGACAAGAACAGTTTAATAATTGAAATAAAATAAAATAAAATGATGACGATGATGATGATAGTAATAAATTGTAGTGAAAAGGAAAACACAGAGAGGAACAAAACTCAGGGAAAACAAATGATGTGACCGCTCACCACCCACCCACCAACGCCCAGCCAGTCCCCCAGCAGCGATCGCTGCTCCCCGGCCAACTCCCCCCAGTTTCCATACTGAGCATGACGCCATATGGTATGGAATAGCCCTTGGGGCAGTTTGCATCGGCTGTCTTTGCTGTGCCCCCTCCCACTTTCTTGTGCACCTGGCAGAGCATGGGAAGCCGAAAAGTCCTTGGCTAGTGGTAACCACTACTTCGCACCAACTAAACCATCAGTGTGTTACCAGCATTATTCTCATCCTAAATCCAAAACACAGCACTATGGCAGCTAGTTGGAAGCAAATTAACTCCGTCCCAGCCAGAACCAGGACAGTATACAAGGTAGTGAGAACACGTTGCTCAGAAAGGCTAAATAATTGTCCTCCTTGAAGACAGTCAAAAGAAAAAAACAAGGTCTTGAACGACCAGCTCTGAAAAGAAAGATCGACATGTGCTTAGCATGAGGTTGTGCTGAGGGATTTCTGGAGGTCCTTTACGACACAGACTGTTCAAAGACACTGCAGTCACAGAATCTTAGAATCATAGAATCGTTTAGGTTGGAAAAGACCTTTAAGATCATCCAGTCCAACCATTAACCTAACATTACCGAGACGACCACTAAACCAATTAAGGGGAGAGTAGCAATTTCATGTGTCCTGGCTTGCTGGCTGGATTATTTATAATGCAAATAAATACTAGGAATCATTAAGATTGGAAAGGACCTCTAAGACCATGAGTCCAATCATCAACCCAACACCACCATGCCCACTAAACCATGTCGCAGAGTGTCACATCTGCCCATTTTTTGAACACTTCCAGGGATGGGGACTCCACCACCTCTTTGGGCAGCCTGTTCCAATGCTTGACTAGGCTTTCCGTGAAGAAATTTTCCTAATATCCAATCTAAACCTCCCCTGGTGCAGCTTGAGCCCATTTCCTCTTGTCTTATCACTAGCTACCTCGGAGAAAAGACCAACACCCACCTGGCTACAACGTCCCTTCAGGTAGCTGTAGAGCGCGATGCATTTGTAGAGAGCGATAAGCTCTCCCCTCAGCCTCCTCTTCTCCAGGCTGAATAACACCAGTTCCCTCAGCCGCTCCTCATCCGACCCCTGCTCCAGACCCTTCACCAGCTTCGCTGCCATTCTCTGGACATGCTCCAGCACCTCAATGTCTTTCTTGTATTGAGGGGCCCAAAACTGGACACAGTATTCCAGGTGCGGCCTCACCTGTGCCGAGTACAGGGGGACAATCACCTCCCGGCTCCTGCTGGCCACACCATTCCTGATACCAGCCAGGATGCTGTTGGCCTTCTTGGCCACCTGGGCACACTGCTGGCTCCTGTTCAGCCGGCCGTCAACCAGCACCCCCAGCTCCTTTTCGGCCAGGCAGCTTCCCAGACACTCCTCCCCAAGCCTGCAGCGTTGCATGGGGTTAGTTGTGGTGACCCAAGTGCAGGACCCGGCACTTGGCCTTGTTAAACGTCATACAGTTGGCCTCGGCCCATCAGTCCAGCCTGTCCAGGTCCCTCTGCAGGGCCTTCCTACCCTCCAGCAGATCGACACTCCCACCCAGTTTGGTGTCATCTGCAAACTTACTGAGGGCACACTCAATCCCCTCATCCAGATCCTTGATAAAGACATTGAATAAGACTGGCCCCAAAACAGGGCCCTGGGGAACACCGCTCGTGACCGGCTGTCAACTGGACTTCATGCCATTCACCACAACTCTCTGGGCTTGGCCACCCAGCCAGTTTTTGACCCAGCGAAGAGTATTCCTGTCCAAGCCACGAGCTGCCAGCTTCCTAAGGAGAATGCTATGGGAGATGGTTTCAAAGGCTTTGCTGAAGTCCAGGTAGATGACATCCACAGCCTTTCCTCCATCCACCAGTCAGGTCACCAGGTCATAGAAGGAGATCAGGTTGGTCAAGCAGGACCTGCCTTTCATGAACCCATGCTGGCTGGGCCCGATCCCCTCGTTGACCTGCACATGCCTGTTGAGCACACTCAAGATGAACCGCTCCTTAATCTTTCCCGGCACCGAGGTCAGGCTGACAGGCCTGTAGTTCCCTAGATCCTCCTTCCGGCCCTTCTTGTAGGTGGGCAACATGTTGGCAAGCCTCCAGGCGTCAGAGACCTCCCCTGTTAACCAGGACTGCTGACAGACGATGGAAAGTGGCTTGGCAAGCTCTTCCGCCAGCTCCCTCAGTACTCTCGGGTGGATCCCATCCGCCCCCATAGACTTGTGAGCATCCAGGTGGCATAGCAGGTCATTAACCGCTTCCTCCTGGACTATGAAGGCTCCATTCTGCTCCCCGTCCCTGTCTTCTAGCTCAGGGGGCTGAGTACCCAGGGGATGACTGGTCTGGCTATTAAAGACAGAGGCAAAGAAGGCACTAAGTCCCTCAGCCTTTCTGTCATCCTTAGGGACCAGGTTCCCCCTGATATCCAGCAAAGGACGGAGATTCTCCTTGCCTCTCTTTTTATTGTTGATGTACTTATAAAAACATTTTTTATTACCTTTTACAACAGTGGGCAGACTGAGCTCTAGCTGGGCTTCTGCTTTTCTAATTTCCTCCCTCTATGAACAAATACATGTGAATAACAGCCAACACCCCTCCTCATGCACCCCCTGATACCATGAGCCGCCTTTGGCACAAGGGCACGTTGCTGGCACAGCTGGGTGTCCGCCAGCACCCCTGCGCCTTTTCTGCACACCCACGCCTTTTCTGCAGAGCCATGAAGAAGGGTCAGCTGCAGAAAGACTGCACGGGGACCTTGCAGGCTGCATGCATGGGGCACTGCCTCCAGGGCCGGGGCAGTCCTTGCAGGATGCAGGGCAAGAGCCTTTGGAAGTGCCCAGATGTTACGAGGGGGTGCTGCTCAGAGGCTTGTGGAAATGTGTGAGGCTTAGCACGGGCCGTGTCGGGAAAGGCCCAAAGGCCACAGAATGGGATGGCTCCAGCTGCAGGCGGGAGGAAGCAGAGGCCTCCATCAGAGCTGCCAAAGGCTCTCCGGGGGCTCGGTGGAGTGTGCTCGCCATTATGGAGACGATCCCTTTTGTGCTTAGGCGGCTGACATCCCCCATGGTAAAACAGCCGCGGTGAGCAGGGCTCCCGTTCAACTGAAGCCAAGCTGTAAGGAGGTGCTTGGGAAAGTATGTCCCGCTTCTAAATAAATGACTCCTCATCGCTCTTGGTACCTCTATTCTCATTTCAGAAACAGTTTTATTAACCCACTTAAAAAATAAAATGGATGCTGGAAAGGGTCCTGGGGGTGACTTCTCGTCCCAACGGCCTGCTCAAGATGGCTGATGCCGAGCAGGTTGCTCAGGAGCATGGCGAGAAGTCTCCTGAGCCTCCACAAATGCTTCCCAGGGCTGTGCAGCTGGCTGTTCCCAAAGGCCCTGCAGGGGCCCACTTCTGCTGGTGAAGGGGCGCGGAGCGGCCTGCCCCAGAGCTGGGAAGGCTCCCAATGTTTATTCGTCTCTCCTTTCGGGGAGCCAAAGAGGCAGAGGCTGCAGCAGCACCACCGGGTTGAGGCGGAGGTCGGGTCCAGCGGTGGGGTTGGCCGGGCGCTCCCCTGCAGCTTGCTGGGCGGCGGCGTTGGAGGGTCCCGCAGCTGCGTCCCCCGTCGCCGCTCGGTCCCTCCCCTCAGGCCCCCTTCTCCCTCTTGCAAAGCTGCCGGTGGTGGGCCGTTGGCGCAGGTCGTAGCGCCGCTGAGGGGATCTGCTCCGCACCCCGCTCCTGGACGCGTTCCTCTGCCGGCGGGCAGATGGGCCCACGGCATACTCCCGGTAGCCGTCCTCTGCTCTCGCTGAGCGCAGGACGCGATCAAAAGGCTGCCTGCACAGCGGGCACGTAGCGTTCCTGCTGGCCCACCGCCGGATGCAGCCAAAGCAGAAGCGGTGCGAGCAGACGGGCACCCGGGCTGCGCTGCGCAGGGCGCCCAGGCAGATGGGGCATGGGCTGTCTGCCGCCGCCTCCCACTGTCCTGCCCGCTGCATCTGGCTGGGGGCGGCCCCCGCTGCAGAGCCGCTCTCTTCCGCAGGCTCTTTGGCGCCCGATGCCCTGCCCTGCCGAGAAAGACGTGCCGAGTGCCCGAGCTTCACTCGCAGTGGGGACGCGGGAGCAAAGCCAGCAGCAGAAAGGGGCAGCAGAGGGGAGGCAAGGGCCTCCCGAAGGGCCTCCTTGAGGGCTGGCCAGCAGCGTCGGCAGCAGCTTCAGCACAGCGGGCCGGCCAGCCAGCCTCAAGGGCTGCCCTCCAGAGCAGCCTCGTCTCCCCCAGGCACGCTGCCCCCAGCCCAGGACCCCCCAGAAGCCTGCGCTCTCTCCCAGGCAGCCAGCACCAGCTGAGCTAGCACAGGGTACCCGCAGGAGGTGCTCAGGGAAGGCGCAGGAACCCTCTGGGAGGCCTCGGCGCTGCCAAGGGCCCGCGCACCCTCCTCGTGCCCGCAGAGCCGGGACAGCCGCCGCGCGTGACCGCAGCAGCCCCGCCAGGCAAGACTCTCCTCCACGGCCCCCCTCCAGGCGCGAGAGCGGAGCCCTGCCGGGGCTGGCACGCCGCGCGTGTGAACTCGCAGGGCCCCTGGGCTCACTGCGCTGGCACAGAGCCTGGGTGGCTGCTGAAGAGCAGTGAGGTCACGGCAGTCACAGCCACTACTCGGTGACATCACAGGGGTCTCCGGGGCTGCCTCCCGAGTGCCCCGCAGCCAGGGAGGCAGACGCCCCAAAGTGGGAAAAGCCTGCTTTGGCGGGGGTTTGCCCTCGTCTCCTGGTCTCGTGGCGGTGGTTTCGCCTCCGGCTGGACAGGTGCTGGGAGGAGAGGCTGGTGGCCCCCAGCACAACGGCCCGGCAATGGCCAGCACAGCAAAACGCGAGTGGCGCAACCCCGGTGACCTCCCTGGTGCTAAAGGAGTGCCTCGGCTTGCCTCCTGCAAAGGCTGCCCGAGCAGGCCTCGCCCCTTGCAGCACTGCGGGCAAGCCCCAGCCAGAGATCCCAGCATGGCTGAGGTGAGCAGGGACCTCACCTCTGGAGGCCACCATGTGCAAAGCCCTGCTCGAGGAGGGCCAGTGCTTGATCACTCTCCCAGTAAAGAAGTGTTTGCTGATCTCCAGGAGGAACCTCCCTCGTTCCAGATTGTGCCCGTTGGCTCTTCTTCTGCCATGGGGCACCGCTGCAAAGAGCCTGACTCCCTCTTCTAGCCTGTTCTGTTGCCTAGCCTTCTTTTGCACGAGGGCACATTGTTGCCTGATGGTCTTTTTGCTTTCCAATGGTTCCCTCAGAGACATTTCTTCAAAGTTGCTGTCCAGCCCGTCAGCCCCCAGCATTTATTGGTGCACGGGGTTGTTCCTCCCCAGGTGCAAGGAAAGAGAAAGGATAAGAGTCAATGGATAACAGTTGCAGCAAGGAAGAAGTTTGGATAAAGCAATTTCTTTGGTCCACAGTGTCGTGGCTTAAACTCAGCCAGCAACTAAGCACCACACCGCCGCTCGCTCACCCTCCCCCCGCCCCGGGTGGAATGGGACGAGCAAAAGTAAGAAAACTTGTGGGTTGAGACAAGAACAGTTTAATAATTGAAATAAAATAAAATAAAATGATGACGATGATGATGATAGTAATAAATTGTAGTGAAAAGGAAAACACAGAGAGGAACAAAACTCAGGGAAAACAAATGATGTGACCGCTCACCACCCACCCACCAACGCCCAGCCAGTCCCCCAGCAGCGATCGCTGCTCCCCGGCCAACTCCCCCCAGTTTCCATACTGAGCATGACGCCATATGGTATGGAATAGCCCTTGGGGCAGTTTGCATCGGCTGTCTTTGCTGTGCCCCCTCCCACTTTCTTGTGCACCTGGCAGAGCATGGGAAGCCGAAAAGTCCTTGGCTAGTGGTAACCACTACTTCGCACCAACTAAACCATCAGTGTGTTACCAGCATTATTCTCATCCTAAATCCAAAACACAGCACTATGGCAGCTAGTTGGAAGCAAATTAACTCCGTCCCAGCCAGAACCAGGACAGTATACAAGGTAGTGAGAACACGTTGCTCAGAAAGGCTAAATAATTGTCCTCCTTGAAGACAGTCAAAAGAAAAAAACAAGGTCTTGAACGACCAGCTCTGAAAAGAAAGATCGACATGTGCTTAGCATGAGGTTGTACTGAAGGATTTCTGGAGGTCCTTTACGACACAGACTGTTCAAAGACACTGCAGTCACAGAATCATAGAATCATAGAATGATAGAATCATAGAATCGTTTAGGTTGGAAAAGACCTTTAAGATCATCCAGTCCAACCATTAACCTACCATTACCGAGACGACCACTAAACCAATTAAGGGGAGAGTAGCAATTTCATGTGTCCTGGCTTGCTGGCTGGATTATTTATAATGCAAATAAATACTAGGAATCATTAAGATTGGAAAGGACCTCTAAGACCATGAGTCCAATCATCAACCCAACACCACCATGCCCACTAAACCATGTCGCAGAGTGTCACATCTGCCCATTTTTTGAACACTTCCAGGGATGGGGACTCCACCACCTCTTTGGGCAGCCTGTTCCAATGCTTGACTAGGCTTTCCGTGAAGAAATTTTCCTAATATCCAATCTAAACCTCCCCTGGTGCAGCTTGAGCCCATTTCCTCTTGTCTTATCACTAGCTACCTCGGAGAAAAGACCAACACCCACCTGGCTACAACGTCCCTTCAGGTAGCTGTAGAGAGCGATGCATTTGTAGAGAGCGATAAGCTCTCCCCTCAGCCTCCTCTTCTCCAGGCTGAATAACACCAGTTCCCTCAGCCGCTCCTCATCCGACCCCTGCTCCAGACCCTTCACCAGCTTCGCTGCCATTCTCTGGACATGCTCCAGCACCTCAATGTCTTTCTTGTATTGAGGGGCCCAAAACTGGACACAGTATTCCAGGTGCGGCCTCACCTGTGCCGAGTACAGGGGGACAATCACCTCCCGGCTCCTGCTGGCCACACCATTCCTCATACCAGCCAGGATGCTGTTGGCCTTCTTGGCCACCTGGGCACACTGCTGGCTCCTGTTCAGCCGGCCGTCAACCAGCACCCCCAGCTCCTTTTTGGCCAGGCAGCTTCCCAGACACTCTTCCCCAAGCCTGCAGCGTTGCATGGGGTTAGTTGTGGTGACCCAAGTGCAGGACCCGGCACTTGGCCTTGTTAAACCTCATACAGCTGGCCTCGGCCCATCGGTCCAGCCTGTCCAGGTCCCTCTGCAGGGCCTTCCTACCCTCCAGCAGATCGACACTCCCACCCAGTTTGGTGTCATCTGCAAACTTACTGAGGGCACACTCAATCCCCTCATCCAGATCCTTGATAAAGACATTGAATAAGACTGGCCCCAAAACAGGGCCCTGGGGAACACCGCTCGTGACCGGCTGTCAACTGGACTTAATGCCATTCACCGCAACTCTCTGGGCTTGGCCACCCAGCCAGTTTTTGACCCAGCGAAGAGTATTCCTGTCCAAGCCACGAGCTGCCAGCTTCCTAAGGAGAATGCTATGGGAGACGGTTTCAAAGGCTTTGCTGAAGTCCAGGTAGATGACATCCACAGCCTTTCCTCCATCCACCAGTCAGGTCACCAGGTCATAGAAGGAGATCAGGTTGGTCAAGCAGGACCTGCCTTTCATGAACCCATGCTGGCTGGGCCCAATCCCCTCGTTGACCTGCACATGCCTGTTGAGCGCACTCAAGATGAACCGCTCCTTAATCTTTCCCGGCACCGAGGTCAGGCTGACAGGCCTGTAGTTCCCTAGATCCTCCTTCCAGCCCTTCTTGTAGGTGGGCAACATGTTGGCAAGCCTCCAGGCGTCAGAGACCTCCCCTGTTAACCAGGACTGCTGACAGACGATGGAAAGTGGCTTGGCAAGCTCTTCCGCCAGCTCCCTCAGTACTCTCGGGTGGATCCCATCCGCCCCCATAGACTTGTGAGCATCCAGGTGGCATAGCAGGTCATTAACCGCTTCCTCCTGGACTATGAAGGCTCCATTCTGCTCCCCGTCCCTGTCTTCTAGCTCAGGGGGCTGAGTACCCAGGGGATGACTGGTCTGGCTATTAAAGACAGAGGCAAAGAAGGCACTAAGTCCCTCAGCCTTTCTGTCATCCTTAGGGACCAGGTTCCCCCTGATATCCAGCAAAGGACGGAGATTCTCCTTGCCTCTCTTTTTATTGTTGATGTACTTATAAAAACAATTTTTATTACCTTTTACAACAGTGGGCAGACCGAGCTCTAGCTGGGCTTCTGCTTTTCTAATTTCCTCCCTCTATGAACAAATACATGTGAATAACAGCCAACACCCCTCCTCATGCACCCCCTGATACCATGAGCCGCCTTTGGCACAAGGGCACGTTGCTGGCACAGCTGGGTGTCCGCCAGCACCCCTGCGCCTTTTCTGCACACCCACGCCTTTTCTGCAGAGCCATGAAGAAGGGTCAGCTGCAGAAAGACTGCACGGGGACCTTGCAGGCTGCATGCATGGGGCACTGCCTCCAGGGCCGGGGCAGTCCTTGCAGGATGCAGGGCAAGAGCCTTTGGAAGTGCCCAGATGTTACGAGGGGGTGCTGCTCAGAGGCTTGTGGAAATGTGTGAGGCTTAGCACGGGCCGTGTCGGGAAAGGCCCAAAGGCCACAGAATGGGATGGCTCCAGCTGCAGGCGGGAGGAAGCAGAGGCCTCCATCAGAGCTGCCAAAGGCTCTCCGGGGGCTCGGTGGAGTGTGCTCGCCATTATGGAGACGATCCCTTTTGTGCTTAGGCGGCTGACATCCCCCATGGTAAAACAGCCGCGGTGAGCAGGGCTCCCGTTCAACTGAAGCCAAGCTGTAAGGAGGTGCTTGGGAAAGTATGTCCCGCTTCTAAATAAATGACTCCTCATCGCTCTTGGTACCTCTATTCTCATTTCAGAAACAGTTTTATTAACCCACTTAAAAAATAAAATGGATGCTGGAAAGGGTCCTGGGGGTGACTTCTCGTCCCAACGGCCTGCTCAAGATGGCTGATGCCGAGCAGGTTGCTCAGGAGCATGGCGAGAAGTCTCCTGAGCCTCCACAAATGCTTCCCAGGGCTGTGCAGCTGGCTGTTCCCAAAGGCCCTGCAGGGGCCCACTTCTGCTGGTGAAGGGGCGCGGAGCGGCCTGCCCCAGAGCTGGGAAGGCTCCCAATGTTTATTCGTCTCTCCTTTCGGGGAGCCAAAGAGGCAGAGGCTGCAGCAGCACCACCGGGTTGAGGCGGAGGTCGGGTCCAGCGGTGGGGTTGGCCGGGCGCTCCCCTGCAGCTTGCTGGGCGGCGGCGTTGGAGGGTCCCGCAGCTGCGTCCCCCGTCGCCGCTCGGTCCCTCCCCTCAGGCCCCCTTCTCCCTCTTGCAAAGCTGCCGGTGGTGGGCCGTTGGCGCAGGTCGTAGCGCCGCTGAGGGGATCTGCTCCGCACCCCGCTCCTGGACGCGTTCCTCTGCCGGCGGGCAGATGGGCCCACGGCATACTCCCGGTAGCCGTCCTCTGCTCTCGCTGAGCGCAGGACGCGATCAAAAGGCTGCCTGCACAGCGGGCACGTAGCGTTCCTGCTGGCCCACCGCCGGATGCAGCCAAAGCAGAAGCGGTGCGAGCAGACGGGCACCCGGGCTGCGCTGCGCAGGGCGCCCAGGCAGATGGGGCATGGGCTGTCTGCCGCCGCCTCCCACTGTCCTGCCCGCTGCATCTGGCTGGGGGCGGCCCCCGCTGCAGAGCCGCTCTCTTCCGCAGGCTCTTTGGCGCCCGATGCCCTGCCCTGCCGAGAAAGACGTGCCGAGTGCCCGAGCTTCACTCGCAGTGGGGACGCGGGAGCAAAGCCAGCAGCAGAAAGGGGCAGCAGAGGGGAGGCAAGGGCCTCCCGAAGGGCCTCCTTGAGGGCTGGCCAGCAGCGTCGGCAGCAGCTTCAGCACAGCGGGCCGGCCAGCCAGCCTCAAGGGCTGCCCTCCAGAGCAGCCTCGTCTCCCCCAGGCACGCTGCCCCCAGCCCAGGACCCCCCAGAAGCCTGCGCTCTCTCCCAGGCAGCCAGCACCAGCTGAGCTAGCACAGGGTACCCGCAGGAGGTGCTCAGGGAAGGCGCAGGAACCCTCTGGGAGGCTTCGGCGCTGCCAAGGGCCCGCGCACCCTCCTCGTGCCCGCAGAGCCGGGACAGCCGCCGCGCGTGACCGCAGCAGCCCCGCCAGGCAAGACTCTCCTCCACGGCCCCCCTCCAGGCGCGAGAGCGGAGCCCTGCCGGGGCTGGCACGCCGCGCGTGTGAACTCGCAGGGCCCCTGGGCTCACTGCGCTGGCACAGAGCCTGGGTGGCTGCTGAAGAGCAGTGAGGTCACGGCAGTCACAGCCACTACTCGGTGACATCACAGGGGTCTCCGGGGCTGCCTCCCGAGTGCCCCGCAGCCAGGGAGGCAGACGCCCCAAAGTGGGAAAAGCCTGCTTTGGCGGGGGTTTGCCCTCGTCTCCTGGTCTCGTGGCGGTGGTTTCGCCTCCGGCTGGACAGGTGCTGGGAGGAGAGGCTGGTGGCCCCCAGCACAACGGCCCGGCAATGGCCAGCACAGCAAAACGCGAGTGGCGCAACCCTGGTGACCTCCCTGGTGCTAAAGGAGTGCCTCGGCTTGCCTCCTGCAAAGGCTGCCCGAGCAGGCCTCGCCCCTTGCAGCACTGCGGGCAAGCCCCAGCCAGAGATCCCAGCATGGCTGAGGTGAGCAGGGACCTCACCTCTGGAGGTCACCATGTGCAAAGCCCTGCTCGAGGAGGGCCAGTGCTTGATCACTCTCCCAGTAAAGAAGTGTTTGCTGATCTCCAGGAGGAACCTCCCTCGTTCCAGATTGTGCCCGTTGGCTCTTCTTCTGCCATGGGGCACCGCTGCAAAGAGCCTGACTCCCTCTTCTAGCCTGTTCTGTTGCCTAGCCTTCTTTTGCACGAGGGCACATTGTTGCCTGATGGTCTTTTTGCTTTCCAATGGTTCCCTCAGAGACATTTCTTCAAAGTTGCTGTCCAGCCCGTCAGCCCCCAGCATTTATTGGTGCACGGGGTTGTTCCTCCCCAGGTGCAAGGAAAGAGAAAGGATAAGAGTCAATGGATAACAGTTGCAGCAAGGAAGAAGTTTGGATAAAGCAATTTCTTTGGTCCACAGTGTCGTGGCTTAAACTCAGCCAGCAACTAAGCACCACACCGCCGCTCGCTCACCCTCCCCCCGCCCCGGGTGGAATGGGACGAGCAAAAGTAAGAAAACTTGTGGGTTGAGACAAGAACAGTTTAATAATTGAAATAAAATAAAATAAAATGATGACGATGATGATGATAGTAATAAATTGTAGTGAAAAGGAAAACACAGAGAGGAACAAAACTCAGGGAAAACAAATGATGTGACCGCTCACCACCCACCCACCAACGCCCAGCCAGTCCCCCAGCAGCGATCGCTGCTCCCCGGCCAACTCCCCCCAGTTTCCATACTGAGCATGACGCCATATGGTATGGAATAGCCCTTGGGGCAGTTTGCATCGGCTGTCTTTGCTGTGCCCCCTCCCACTTTCTTGTGCACCTGGCAGAGCATGGGAAGCCGAAAAGTCCTTGGCTAGTGGTAACCACTACTTCGCACCAACTAAACCATCAGTGTGTTACCAGCATTATTCTCATCCTAAATCCAAAACACAGCACTATGGCAGCTAGTTGGAAGCAAATTAACTCCGTCCCAGCCAGAACCAGGACAGTATACAAGGTAGTGAGAACACGTTGCTCAGAAAGGCTAAATAATTGTCCTCCTTGAAGACAGTCAAAAGAAAAAAACAAGGTCTTGAACGACCAGCTCTGAAAAGAAAGATCGACATGTGCTTAGCATGAGGTTGTACTGAAGGATTTCTGGAGGTCCTTTACGACACAGACTGTTCAAAGACACTGCAGTCACAGAATCATAGAATCATAGAATGATAGAATCATAGAATCGTTTAGGTTGGAAAAGACCTTTAAGATCATCCAGTCCAACCATTAACCTACCATTACCGAGACGACCACTAAACCAATTAAGGGGAGAGTAGCAATTTCATGTGTCCTGGCTTGCTGGCTGGATTATTTATAATGCAAATAAATACTAGGAATCATTAAGATTGGAAAGGACCTCTAAGACCATGAGTCCAATCATCAACCCAACACCACCATGCCCACTAAACCATGTCGCAGAGTGTCACATCTGCCCATTTTTTGAACACTTCCAGGGATGGGGACTCCACCACCTCTTTGGGCAGCCTGTTCCAATGCTTGACTAGGCTTTCCGTGAAGAAATTTTCCTAATATCCAATCTAAACCTCCCCTGGTGCAGCTTGAGCCCATTTCCTCTTGTCTTATCACTAGCTACCTCGGAGAAAAGACCAACACCCACCTGGCTACAACGTCCCTTCAGGTAGCTGTAGAGAGCGATGCATTTGTAGAGAGCGATAAGCTCTCCCCTCAGCCTCCTCTTCTCCAGGCTGAATAACACCAGTTCCCTCAGCCGCTCCTCATCCGACCCCTGCTCCAGACCCTTCACCAGCTTCGCTGCCATTCTCTGGACATGCTCCAGCACCTCAATGTCTTTCTTGTATTGAGGGGCCCAAAACTGGACACAGTATTCCAGGTGCGGCCTCACCTGTGCCGAGTACAGGGGGACAATCACCTCCCGGCTCCTGCTGGCCACACCATTCCTCATACCAGCCAGGATGCTGTTGGCCTTCTTGGCCACCTGGGCACACTGCTGGCTCCTGTTCAGCCGGCCGTCAACCAGCACCCCCAGCTCCTTTTTGGCCAGGCAGCTTCCCAGACACTCTTCCCCAAGCCTGCAGCGTTGCATGGGGTTAGTTGTGGTGACCCAAGTGCAGGACCCGGCACTTGGCCTTGTTAAACCTCATACAGCTGGCCTCGGCCCATCGGTCCAGCCTGTCCAGGTCCCTCTGCAGGGCCTTCCTACCCTCCAGCAGATCGACACTCCCACCCAGTTTGGTGTCATCTGCAAACTTACTGAGGGCACACTCAATCCCCTCATCCAGATCCTTGATAAAGACATTGAATAAGACTGGCCCCAAAACAGGGCCCTGGGGAACACCGCTCGTGACCGGCTGTCAACTGGACTTAATGCCATTCACCGCAACTCTCTGGGCTTGGCCACCCAGCCAGTTTTTGACCCAGCGAAGAGTATTCCTGTCCAAGCCACGAGCTGCCAGCTTCCTAAGGAGAATGCTATGGGAGACGGTTTCAAAGGCTTTGCTGAAGTCCAGGTAGATGACATCCACAGCCTTTCCTCCATCCACCAGTCAGGTCACCAGGTCATAGAAGGAGATCAGGTTGGTCAAGCAGGACCTGCCTTTCATGAACCCATGCTGGCTGGGCCCAATCCCCTCGTTGACCTGCACATGCCTGTTGAGCGCACTCAAGATGAACCGCTCCTTAATCTTTCCCGGCACCGAGGTCAGGCTGACAGGCCTGTAGTTCCCTAGATCCTCCTTCCAGCCCTTCTTGTAGGTGGGCAACATGTTGGCAAGCCTCCAGGCGTCAGAGACCTCCCCTGTTAACCAGGACTGCTGACAGACGATGGAAAGTGGCTTGGCAAGCTCTTCCGCCAGCTCCCTCAGTACTCTCGGGTGGATCCCATCCGCCCCCATAGACTTGTGAGCATCCAGGTGGCATAGCAGGTCATTAACCGCTTCCTCCTGGACTATGAAGGCTCCATTCTGCTCCCCGTCCCTGTCTTCTAGCTCAGGGGGCTGAGTACCCAGGGGATGACTGGTCTGGCTATTAAAGACAGAGGCAAAGAAGGCACTAAGTCCCTCAGCCTTTCTGTCATCCTTAGGGACCAGGTTCCCCCTGATATCCAGCAAAGGACGGAGATTCTCCTTGCCTCTCTTTTTATTGTTGATGTACTTATAAAAACAATTTTTATTACCTTTTACAACAGTGGGCAGACCGAGCTCTAGCTGGGCTTCTGCTTTTCTAATTTCCTCCCTCTATGAACAAATACATGTGAATAACAGCCAACACCCCTCCTCATGCACCCCCTGATACCATGAGCCGCCTTTGGCACAAGGGCACGTTGCTGGCACAGCTGGGTGTCCGCCAGCACCCCTGCGCCTTTTCTGCACACCCACGCCTTTTCTGCAGAGCCATGAAGAAGGGTCAGCTGCAGAAAGACTGCACGGGGACCTTGCAGGCTGCATGCATGGGGCACTGCCTCCAGGGCCGGGGCAGTCCTTGCAGGATGCAGGGCAAGAGCCTTTGGAAGTGCCCAGATGTTACGAGGGGGTGCTGCTCAGAGGCTTGTGGAAATGTGTGAGGCTTAGCACGGGCCGTGTCGGGAAAGGCCCAAAGGCCACAGAATGGGATGGCTCCAGCTGCAGGCGGGAGGAAGCAGAGGCCTCCATCAGAGCTGCCAAAGGCTCTCCGGGGGCTCGGTGGAGTGTGCTCGCCATTATGGAGACGATCCCTTTTGTGCTTAGGCGGCTGACATCCCCCATGGTAAAACAGCCGCGGTGAGCAGGGCTCCCGTTCAACTGAAGCCAAGCTGTAAGGAGGTGCTTGGGAAAGTATGTCCCGCTTCTAAATAAATGACTCCTCATCGCTCTTGGTACCTCTATTCTCATTTCAGAAACAGTTTTATTAACCCACTTAAAAAATAAAATGGATGCTGGAAAGGGTCCTGGGGGTGACTTCTCGTCCCAACGGCCTGCTCAAGATGGCTGATGCCGAGCAGGTTGCTCAGGAGCATGGCGAGAAGTCTCCTGAGCCTCCACAAATGCTTCCCAGGGCTGTGCAGCTGGCTGTTCCCAAAGGCCCTGCAGGGGCCCACTTCTGCTGGTGAAGGGGCGCGGAGCGGCCTGCCCCAGAGCTGGGAAGGCTCCCAATGTTTATTCGTCTCTCCTTTCGGGGAGCCAAAGAGGCAGAGGCTGCAGCAGCACCACCGGGTTGAGGCGGAGGTCGGGTCCAGCGGTGGGGTTGGCCGGGCGCTCCCCTGCAGCTTGCTGGGCGGCGGCGTTGGAGGGTCCCGCAGCTGCGTCCCCCGTCGCCGCTCGGTCCCTCCCCTCAGGCCCCCTTCTCCCTCTTGCAAAGCTGCCGGTGGTGGGCCGTTGGCGCAGGTCGTAGCGCCGCTGAGGGGATCTGCTCCGCACCCCGCTCCTGGACGCGTTCCTCTGCCGGCGGGCAGATGGGCCCACGGCATACTCCCGGTAGCCGTCCTCTGCTCTCGCTGAGCGCAGGACGCGATCAAAAGGCTGCCTGCACAGCGGGCACGTAGCGTTCCTGCTGGCCCACCGCCGGATGCAGCCAAAGCAGAAGCGGTGCGAGCAGACGGGCACCCGGGCTGCGCTGCGCAGGGCGCCCAGGCAGATGGGGCATGGGCTGTCTGCCGCCGCCTCCCACTGTCCTGCCCGCTGCATCTGGCTGGGGGCGGCCCCCGCTGCAGAGCCGCTCTCTTCCGCAGGCTCTTTGGCGCCCGATGCCCTGCCCTGCCGAGAAAGACGTGCTGAGTGCCCGAGCTTCACTCGCAGTGGGGACGCGGGAGCAAAGCCAGCAGCAGAAAGGGGCAGCAGAGGGGAGGCAAGGGCCTCCCGAAGGGCCTCCTTGAGGGCTGGCCAGCAGCGTCGGCAGCAGCTTCAGCACAGCGGGCCGGCCAGCCAGCCTCAAGGGCTGCCCTCCAGAGCAGCCTCGTCTCCCCCAGGCACGCTGCCCCCAGCCCAGGACCCCCCAGAAGCCTGCGCTCTCTCCCAGGCAGCCAGCACCAGCTGAGCTAGCACAGGGTACCCGCAGGAGGTGCTCAGGGAAGGCGCAGGAACCCTCTGGGAGGCTTCGGCGCTGCCAAGGGCCCGCGCACCCTCCTCGTGCCCGCAGAGCCGGGACAGCCGCCGCGCGTGACCGCAGCAGCCCCGCCAGGCAAGACTCTCCTCCACGGCCCCCCTCCAGGCGCGAGAGCGGAGCCCTGCCGGGGCTGGCACGCCGCGCGTGTGAACTCGCAGGGCCCCTGGGCTCACTGCGCTGGCACAGAGCCTGGGTGGCTGCTGAAGAGCAGTGAGGTCACGGCAGTCACAGCCACTACTCGGTGACATCACAGGGGTCTCCGGGGCTGCCTCCCGAGTGCCCCGCAGCCAGGGAGGCAGACGCCCCAAAGTGGGAAAAGCCTGCTTTGGCGGGGGTTTGCCCTCGTCTCCTGGTCTCGTGGCGGTGGTTTCGCCTCCGGCTGGACAGGTGCTGGGAGGAGAGGCTGGTGGCCCCCAGCACAACGGCCCGGCAATGGCCAGCACAGCAAAACGCGAGTGGCGCAACCCCGGTGACCTCCCTGGTGCTAAAGGAGTGCCTCGGCTTGCCTCCTGCAAAGGCTGCCCGAGCAGGCCTCGCCCCTTGCAGCACTGCGGGCAAGCCCCAGCCAGAGATCCCAGCATGGCTGAGGTGAGCAGGGACCTCACCTCTGGAGGTCACCATGTGCAAAGCCCTGCTCGAGGAGGGCCAGTGCTTGATCACTCTCCCAGTAAAGAAGTGTTTGCTGATCTCCAGGAGGAACCTCCCTCGTTCCAGATTGTGCCCGTTGGCTCTTCTTCTGCCATGGGGCACCGCTGCAAAGAGCCTGACTCCCTCTTCTAGCCTGTTCTGTTGCCTAGCCTTCTTTTGCACGAGGGCACATTGTTGCCTGATGGTCTTTTTGCTTTCCAATGGTTCCCTCAGAGACATTTCTTCAAAGTTGCTGTCCAGCCCGTCAGCCCCCAGCATTTATTGGTGCACGGGGTTGTTCCTCCCCAGGTGCAAGGAAAGAGAAAGGATAAGAGTCAATGGATAACAGTTGCAGCAAGGAAGAAGGCTGGATAAAGCAATTTCTTTGGTCCACAGTGTCGTGGCTTAAACTCAGCCAGCAACTAAGCACCACACCGCCGCTCGCTCACCCTCCCCCCGCCCCGGGTGGAATGGGACGAGCAAAAGTAAGAAAACTTGTGGGTTGAGACAAGAACAGTTTAATAATTGAAATAAAATAAAATAAAATGATGACGATGATGATGATAGTAATAAATTGTAGTGAAAAGGAAAACACAGAGAGGAACAAAACTCAGGGAAAACAAATGATGTGACCGCTCACCACCCACCCACCAACGCCCAGCCAGTCCCCCAGCAGCGATCGCTGCTCCCCGGCCAACTCCCCCCAGTTTCCATACTGAGCATGACGCCATATGGTATGGAATAGCCCTTGGGGCAGTTTGCATCGGCTGTCTTTGCTGTGCCCCCTCCCACTTTCTTGTGCACCTGGCAGAGCATGGGAAGCCGAAAAGTCCTTGGCTAGTGGTAACCACTACTTCGCACCAACTAAACCATCAGTGTGTTACCAGCATTATTCTCATCCTAAATCCAAAACACAGCACTATGGCAGCTAGTTGGAAGCAAATTAACTCCGTCCCAGCCAGAACCAGGACAGTATACAAGGTAGTGAGAACACGTTGCTCAGAAAGGCTAAATAATTGTCCTCCTTGAAGACAGTCAAAAGAAAAAAACAAGGTCTTGAACGACCAGCTCTGAAAAGAAAGATCGACATGTGCTTAGCATGAGGTTGTACTGAAGGATTTCTGGAGGTCCTTTACGACACAGACTGTTCAAAGACACTGCAGTCACAGAATCATAGAATCATAGAATGATAGAATCATAGAATCGTTTAGGTTGGAAAAGACCTTTAAGATCATCCAGTCCAACCATTAACCTACCATTACCGAGACGACCACTAAACCAATTAAGGGGAGAGTAGCAATTTCATGTGTCCTGGCTTGCTGGCTGGATTATTTATAATGCAAATAAATACTAGGAATCATTAAGATTGGAAAGGACCTCTAAGACCATGAGTCCAATCATCAACCCAACACCACCATGCCCACTAAACCATGTCGCAGAGTGTCACATCTGCCCATTTTTTGAACACTTCCAGGGATGGGGACTCCACCACCTCTTTGGGCAGCCTGTTCCAATGCTTGACTAGGCTTTCCGTGAAGAAATTTTCCTAATATCCAATCTAAACCTCCCCTGGTGCAGCTTGAGCCCATTTCCTCTTGTCTTATCACTAGCTACCTCGGAGAAAAGACCAACACCCACCTGGCTACAACGTCCCTTCAGGTAGCTGTAGAGAGCGATGCATTTGTAGAGAGCGATAAGCTCTCCCCTCAGCCTCCTCTTCTCCAGGCTGAATAACACCAGTTCCCTCAGCCGCTCCTCATCCGACCCCTGCTCCAGACCCTTCACCAGCTTCGCTGCCAT